>NW_026585644.1:34835598-34877863 GCF_907164565.1 Psammomys obesus
ACACACACACACACACACACACACACACACACACACACACACACACACACACCAGTTTATTATTTATAGTTTAAGTGCTTTAAATATTTCATTCTCTGTATCTTTTTCACATAAATTGTAAAGAAAATTACTGAAAACACCAGTTGATAATAATATTAATGGACTTTGAGGAGATGAGAAACTTTTCTGGGTTTGCCTTGATGCATCACTTTGTATGAATGGAAGTTTAATCTCTAGATGGACTTCCACAGAGGCTATAGTGGGTATCTGAATACATGATGGTAAGGTAGAGAATCAGTGAGGGGGTATGAATGCTTCCTGAAGCAGCTGAGTCTGAGGGGTAGGTTGCTCTCTTCCTGTTTCCATTTTTTAAAAAATAATATTCATTCATATATTCTTTTCACAGTTTTTTTAAAAAATGCAATACTACTTTAAATTTTTATTATGCATTAAAATGCAGTCTTGATGTAAAACTGTGCCCTTTTAATAGTTAAAGAATTCTTTTTACTCCACTTCTACTTTTCCAACCTTATTTTTCTGTCCTATGTTAGGAAACCCTAAACCCTAATCCAAGTTGTCTGTGTGTTGAAATAGTTGAGGATTTTTTTTTTTCTTGGACAAAATTGTTACTTTTCAATCTGCTTTGTATTTTAATCTATTTTTTTTTCCTTCTCCTACAGACTGGTGAATTTTCAGCTCGTTTTCTATTGAAGTTACCAGTAGATTTCAGCAACATTCCCACATACCTTCTCAAGGTAAAAATGTGCAGTTATCAGTGAGAGAATACAAATCAAACTTGGATCGTTTAGCTCAATTTTTTTTTATAACTGGTTTGTTCACATTTTGTTCAGATGATGAATTGTAATAAGATACTGGAATTCTGTTTCTTTCAGCTAAAGTACTAACCTGTGTAGGCATACATTAGTAGTGTAAATAAATTACGCTTGGGAAAATAATTTTATTTAGTAATCTTACTGGGATGAAAGACTCATAGACATTGTCCAAGGCATTCTGCATATTAATCATGCTCGCTAAAGGCATTTCATCTTTGTTATGTCAGCAGTTGAACTCAGCTGCCTTCAGAGTTGGGCAGCCCCAGAGGTTCATAATCTGGTTGGACCAGCATGCATGGCACTCTTTAAAGTAGGATAGAGCCTAAGGAACAACCGTTTGGGAAAGGGTGCATACATGCTTTGCAGAGAAAAAGTAGGCTCCAAAAGACTACTTGTGGCTAGTGAAAGAAACCAGAGAGATCAAAGAGCAAGTTATGAAAAGGAAATGCTGAGACAGAGCCCCAAGCTTGGCTCACATTAGGATTTTGGGTTATGGTTTAAGATTTAGCGGGCTGCCCTCAGCGAATTTTAATCTGTGCTTATTTAATTTCAGTCTAATCTTAAATTTTTTTTTCTGCCTTCTTGTTTTGTTTCTCTGTGTAGCCCTGGTTGTCTTGAAACTCACTCCGTAGACCAGGGTGCCCTTGAACTCAGAGATGTGCCTGCCTCTATCAGGCCAAATTTCTGCCTTCTTAGTTAGATGTTGTTTGGAGAGCAGAGAAGAGACAGGATCCATGTGTAAGTTTACCCACACATGGTAGAAATTGGAAATATCAGCCAGGAGTCTTGAGAATGGTTGTTTTGGTAGGCTAGAGACTGAAAGCATAAAGAAGACTGGGGACGCTGGGCATGGTAACACATGCTTTTAATCCCAGCATTTAGGAGGCAGAGGCAGGCAGATTTCTGCAGTTCAAGGCCAGCTTGTCTATATAGTGAGTTCTAGGCCAGCCAGACCCCTGTCACAAATAAACAAACCAATCACTAGGAAACTTTTGTTGTTGTTCCTTTTTCCTTTATAATACTTTACTTCCTTTTCTTCTCTTTTCTTTTTGCAATAACAATTCGACTACAGTATTTATTCCCCATTTCTTCCTCTAAAGTCTCTCATATACCCCTCCCCACCCTTCAAATTTATTGTTTCTTTTTTACTAATTATTATTGCATGCATATATGTATAAACATATATATATATATATATATATATATTCCTAAATATAACTAGGTTAGTCCATTTATTGCTACTTGTGTGTACGTTTGCAGGGCTTAACCAATTTTACTGGTCAGTCAACTGGTGTACTCTTCCCCGGGGAAGGCCACCTCTCCCGTTCCTAGCTCTCCGCCATTGCCTATACTTTTTTCTGTAGTGTTGAGGCCTTGTGAGATTTTTGTCTCCTAGTAGTATCAGAAGCTACCCTTCCTCTCCCGAGATCCTTCATGTTTTTTGAGACAATCTTACTGTGGTTACTGGCTGGTCTGGCACTCAGTATTTAAAGATCAGGCTGACTTTGAACTGAGAGACCTCTGCCTGCCTCTGTCTCGGGAGTGCTGAGAGTAAAGGTGTGTGTCACCACACCTAGAGGGAAAATTATTTTATTTTTCTCTAAATAAATAAGAATTTTTCCTTTTGTAGCTCTTCAAACTTTTTAGTTTCCAGTGGACTAGTTTTCTCTCTGTATCTAGTTGTGAAGTCCAAATGAGGCTGGAAGTCAGCAGTTTGTCAGTTTCTCTACAACCTTTGGTGAGGACTGGACCTATTAGATCCATGATTACTGTGTGTATTTAATTTGGTTTCAGCAAGCATTTTGTTATCACAGCAGGAAGTCTTCTTGGGAACCTGTGAGGTGTATGCTTCACTGTCCTCCTTCATATATTCCAGTTAAAACTGTTCTTCAGTTTATTTAAAACTAAATCCAGCTAGGTGTGGTGCCTCACATCTATGCTCTCAGGGAGGCAGAGGCAGGCAGATCTCTGTGAGTTCCAGGCCAGCCTGGGATATAAGTCGAGTCCAGGACAGCCAAGGCTACACAGAGAAACCCTGTCTCAAAACCACACCAAACAAAATATTCCCCCAAACAAATCCAGCAGTATATGTGAGCCCATTGTTCATGTAATCAGGCTAATTCACAGTGGCTAAGCTAGTTACTGCGTATTTACTTTATTGTTGGTTCTGTGCTTCGAGGAGTCTTCCTGCTTGACATCCCTGTTGTCTGTGCTTGTATCCTCAAAGGTGCAGCTCTTAAGCCAGGGCTTTCCTCTTCAGTGGTAAGGGCCCATGTTTTCATGTTTTCTAGTCTGAAAAGTCTCACTTTATGCTTTACTTCTGGTTTCCTTACCAGCCAGATAAGAGAAAGGTGGAACATAGGAGCCAAAATGGTGACGTGTTTGTTTTTTTTTTCATCCTCTGAAGTAATTTGTGTGCTGTAGATAAAATGCCTGCATATCCACACTAACGTTCTTGTGGAACTTTATTTAGTCTATTCAAAAAAGGAAAACAGCAAGAACAAAGCAGGAAAAATTTGTGCAGTCCAGACCACAGCAAAACAATCAAATGAAGCCACATGTAAATGAACAAACACACAAACAAACAAGACCAGTCCCAGACATAGTGTGGATTGTATGCTGGGAAGTTTAAGATCTGTTGGACTACAAAAATGGAACATTTGCTTATGCTTTTTAAAAAGATTTATTTATTTTACTTTATGTATATAAGTATTTTGCCTGCACAATATGATAGTGTGCTGGCTTACCACATGTGTGCCTGGTGTCCATGGAGGTCAGGAAAGGATGTTGGATTCCCTGGGGTCATGGAGGGGTGTGCGTCACCATGTGGATGCTGGGAATCAAACCCAGGTCCTCTTCTAGAGCAGCAAATGCTGCTAACACCCAAGCCTTCTCTGCAGCCCTTGCTGTGCTCCCTGGAGAACATTTGCATTAGGAACTCTTTGACATGCTACTTGTATTTGGGTGTTTAGACCTAATTTCTAGGTCTGTAACTGTCTCTGTAAGTATAAAAATAAAGTTAACTCCTTCAGCTTCTAGAGTCAGGCTATGCTTTGTCACGAAGAAAGCAGTTTGCTTCACTCTGCTTAGCATTAAACAAATTATAAAGCAGAACTTGTGAATGCTGAGATATCTTGACGTTTGCTGTAACACCCTGCTGATTTGCTGCAGTGAGGTTCATTGCATTATGGTATCTCACCATCTACTCTTATGTTCATATGACCAATTATACCAAATATATTACTAATGGATTCTGTGATGTTATAATGAGCGATTTAATACATATTCTATGATACGATTTTCTTTTTTTATTGTTAGTGGATATGATTTTTTAAATGATGCCTAACTTCAGACCCTGAATTTTGTTTTCAGTTGAGCTAATTGAAAGGTTTAGATAGAGAAAAACTCAGTCAGTGGAAAAACAATTTTTCAGTCACTACTCTTTATTTGCAGGTGATAGAAATTCAGCCCAAACTCCTATAAACGAAAGGGAAGATGTATTACTCTGTACCTGTCCACACAGCAGCACACAAACCCTGTGGTTCACAGACGTCAGATTAGATACACCGACCTTCTCCAGTCTGTTTCTTAGGGGCCCAATTTCATACCCCTTCTAATGTATTTGTAGGGAGAGATTGTGGTCCACAGGGCAGCGTGGAGGACAGTGAAATGGTAAACATTTAATTACTCTTCACAATACTTAACCAAAGAAAGATTATTTTTTCAATTATATGCATTTGACCATGCAGAGACACAGGTTCTGCGTCTGAATCCATGAATATAGCCAAGCAAAGGTGGAGTATTTGAAAAAAAATTCACCTCTACTGAATGTGTACAGGGTTTTTTTGGGGGGAGGGGTTTGAATAATTCCATAATATGGTATAACAATTATTTGCAAAATATTTACATGGTACTAGATATTTGAAGTCTATGGCAGGATGCACATAGGTTATATGCAAATACAATATTATTTTATAACAACAACCTAAGCACATCCACAAGTTGTGGAACCACTCCCCAAAAAATAACCCAGGGATGACTGCTTTCTTTCTCATAGGAAAAAGCTAATCATTAGTAGATGCTGCTCTTCATTTTGTTAGCAAAAACTGGCTTCTATGTTCCCATCTTTACTATTTGCTTTGTGAAATACTAAAGCTAACAACATAATGCTAAGAAAGCATTGTCTTTTTATTCCATTGTTTTCCTAAAAACTATACTCTGTGATGAGAGAAAAGATTGTAATTCCCTACTAAGTTTTTATCATCTGAATAAGAAATACTCAAATACTCAAATAAGAAATACCTACAACTATAATAATTTGGAGGGAGGGAAGAACTTTATTGACATGGTATGTATATATTTTTGAATTGGTTTCTTGTTTTACACAGACTATAGTTTTATACGGACTGAAGGTAAAGTCATTGGTGCGAATCTCTTTAATAATATCATAGGAAATTGTCAAATTGTCTGGACTGGAGGGCTAAGTAGCACTCCCTGCTGGTAGTGTGTCCTAGTTCTTCTGCTGCTGCTGTGATGAAACACCACGATCAAAAGCAGCTTGGGGAGGAAAGGATTTATTTGGCTTTCATACCCTGAATCATATAGTCTGTTGAGGGAAGCCAAGGTTAGAATTCAAACAGGGCAGAACCTGGAGGCAGGAGCTGATGCAGAGGCCATGGAGGAGTGCTGCTTGCTGGTTGTCTTGTCATGGCTTGCTCAGCCTGCTTTTCTTTTAGAAACCAGGAACACCAGCTCAGGGGCGGCACCAATCACAAGGTCCCTGGGCCTTTCCTCATAAATCATTACTAAGGAAAATGCCTTACAGGCTTATCTGCTTATAGCCCAATCTTCTGGAAACATTTTCTCAGTTGAGACTTTCTCTTTTCTGATAACTCTAGCTTGTGTCAAGTTGACATAAAACTAGCCACCGTATAGTGCACATGGTAAACATAACCTTTCAAAAAAATAGCAGCAGCAACTTTTCTTTGGATAAGAAAACGTCACATTGTTCATGCAGTCTACATGGTTCTGGAGTGTCCCTCCACAGGATGTGTCCCTCCTATCGGGCCAGGCCAGAAGCAGGCCAAGCCAAAAATGGTTCACTGTGACTGAAGTACGTGGACTTCTGGTTTCTACAGTAATCTTACTGGCTTCATTTTATGTGACAGTGAGACTATTCATTCCAGTGGAATGCTTGCTGAAATTTCATTCCCCTATGGAATCTGAATCCTGACACCATGAAAATGAATTGCGGGTGAAAAAGCCAAGTCATTCATCTGTCAGACGGTCATCTTTCTTCTGAAGCCACCCACTGTGGCTGTCTGATCAGTCAGGACACAAAGTGAAAAACACAGTTCACTCTGCCAAGTAGAGACAGAAAGCAGACATGAAGGTGAGCCTGTCAAGATATGTTTAAGAGCCCAAGACAGGCAGAATTGCAGTGAATGCCCAGACTGTTAGCATGCAGGAACTTCAAGGAACTCACTAACAGGGAGGGCAACACCAAAGCATCCTTGTTGCTGTGATTGTCTGGTTGATACAGGAGCAGCTTCCTGAACAGCAAGTTACTGTAGTTAATAGGTTAAGCACTTGCCACCAGCCTGCTTTCAGTTAGATCCGGCTTAGCAGATACTAATAGAGCAGGCAGGTACTGATCAAAAATGGCTCTGGCACACCAACAATACAGGCTCTAAAATCAACAATCAATAAGTGAGACTTTATGAAACTGAAAAGCTTCTGTAAAGCAAAGAACATTGTCATCAGAACAAAATGACAACCTACAGACTGGGAAAGGATCTTCACCAACCCTATATATGACATAGGGCTAATATCCAGAATATATAAAGAACTCAAGAAGTTAAATAGCAACAAATCAAGTAATCAAATTAAAAAATGGGCTAAACAGATAATTCTCAATAGAGGACTATCGAATGGCAGATCAACACTTAAAGAAATGCTCAATGTCCTTAGTCAGCAGGGAAATGCAAAGTAAAACGACCCTGCAATTTCACCTTACACCCATCAGAATGGCTGAGATAAAAAACTCAAGGGACAACACATACTGGAGAAGGTATGGAGAAAAGGGAAACCTTCTCCATTGCTGGTGAGAGTGTAAACTTGTACAACCACTTCGGAAATCAATCTGACACTTTCTCAGAAAATTAGGAATATTGATAACTCAGGATCCAGCTATACCACTCCTAGGCATATATCCAAACTCTGCTTAAGTACACAAGGACATTTGCTCAACCATGTTTGTAGCAGCTTTATTTGTAATAGCCAGAATCTGGAAACAACCCAGATGTTCCTCAATTGAGGAATGCATACAGAAATTGTGATACAGTTACACAATGGAATACTACTCAGCAATTAAAAACAAGGAAATAAAGAAATTTGCATTCAGTTGGTGGGAACTAGAAAAGATCATCTTGAGTGAAGTAACCCAGACATGCATATACTCACTTATATATGGATATTAGACATGTAATATAGGATAATCATACTAAAATCTATACACCTAAAGAAGCTAAGCAAGAAGGAGGACCCTGGGTAAGATGCTCAATCCCCATTCAGAAAGGCAAATGGGATAGACATCAAAAGAGGGAGAAAACAGTGAACAGGTCAGGAACCTACCACAGAGGGCCTCTGAAAGACTCTACCCTGCAGGTTATCAAAGCAGATGCTGAGACTCATAACCAAACTTTGGGCAGAGTGCAGGGAATCATATGAAAGAAGGGGGAGACAGAAAGACCTGGAGGGGACAGGAGCTCCACAAGAGAACAACAGAACCAAAAAATTTTGGCAAAGGGGTCTTTTCTGAGACTGATACTCCAAACAAGGACCATGCATGGAGATAAACCTAGAACCCCTACACAGATATAGCCCATGGCAGTTCAGTCTCTGAGTGAGGTCCCTAGTAAGGGGAGCAGGGGCTGTCTCTGACATGAACTCAGTGGCAGGCTCTTTGATCACCTTCCTCTGAGCGGGGAGCAGCCTTACCAGGCCAGAGAGGAAGGCAATGCAGCCAGTCCTGATGAAACTTGATAGGCTAGAGTTAGATGGAAGGGGAGGAGAACCTCCCCTATCAGTGAACTGGGAGAGGGGCATGGGAGGAGAAAAAGAAGGGAGGGTAGATTGGGAGGGGGTAGGGGAGGGGCAACAGCTGGGATACAAAGTGAATAAATTGTAATAAATAAAAAATAAATTAATTAAAATGTAAAATATGGCTCTGGCTCGGTGTCATGTAGTATGGCATGGTGAGAACGGTAATGAGCCTGCAGGCCTGTGCTTCATCTAGCGCAGCAGCTGCTGTTCAGCTAGAGTTGTTTTCCTTGTGAAGGTAGGCCATGGTGTGCCAGACATGCAGATGTTTGTATAAGGAGCCCTGCAGCTCAGGCTTTTAAGTTTTGGAATATGAAAAATGTCTGCCTTTTTAAGTGGTGGCAAAGATAAGGATTTTTATTCTTCTTATTTATATATTTCAAGTGTGTGCGTGTTTTCATGTCAAGGCACATGTGTGGAGGGAGATCAGAGAACAACTTGCAGAAGTTATTATTATCATTATTTTTATAGTGACCTGTGAGTTTCTGCGATTGAACTCAGGTCATCAGGCTTGTTGGCAAGTACATTCACCCACTGAGCCATTTCACTAATCTGATAAATATGTTTAACACCCATGCATAGGCCAAACAAGAGTATCTCTTCATACCGATCATGTCATGTGATATGACCTACATTGTGATAATGTAGGGCAGTGGAAAGCTCTTTTTCCCTTTGCACGTGATTTATATGTCCATGGCCCAACGATGAGGGACTTTGAACTGGGGTTTTAGTCAGTATCTGAGCCCACACTGTCTTGTGCTGCAGAAACTACCAAATAGGTAGTGTTTGGTTTTGGCATGCAGTCTATGCAGAGTACCTCAGTATTGATTTAGACTCAGAATGGTACTAGGATTAGGCAACCCTGCCTCCCCTTGACACATACACTCTAAATCCAAGTGGAAATCATTCTTCTCAAATACAGCATAATTTAGTTGATCATACACTTAACAAACATTAATTGGAAATAATTAAGTACCAACTGGAAATCTACCTATATAGTAGATTTTTCAACATTCAAAGGTGGTATGGAAACAGCACAGAGAAACACATTAATCTGTAAATTAATATTGGGTGACAATTATAAAAAAAATGGGGGGGGAACTGAAAAAGTAGGGGTTGTTTTGCATAGGAATGTGACAGAATAGAGATGGGGACACCTCAGTGCAGGAGAGTTCATGTAGTTGGTATATTACTGTGAGGGCACACTTAAGTTGGGGGCTTCTGAAGTCCGCTGTCTTATGCAGTGCTGATTTCAAGGCTTTGTAAGGTGAGATTTTAGTCTGAAACAGGCAGCTTTCCTCACCATCATGCCAGGGCTGTGAGAATTTCAAGTGGTGCCACCTTGTCTGTTCTCTTCCTACCCAGGAACCTGTTCTCTTTCAACTTTTTCCTGAGGAATTCATTTAACCAATTTAAGAATAAAGAGAACCTCAGAGTGGTTCAAGTTGGCAATAAGAGGAAATGCCTTAAAGACAGAGGTTTTCAACCTTCCTAATGCTGCAACCCTTTAGTCCAGATCTTCTTGCTGTGGTGACCCCAACCGAAAAATTATTTTCGTTGCTACTTCATGACTGTAGTTTTGCTACTGTCATGAATGTAATGTAAATATATGTGACCCCCAGAGGGATGGCAATCCACAGGTTGAGAACTACTGCTTTAAGAGGTCAGTGTGGAAAAGAGGAGTAATGAAGCCAGAGAACATTTTGAAGAAGGAAGTTCAGGCTGAAGCACTAATGGAACAAAGGTCTGAGCTTGGAAGTTCCAGCTGAGAAGAAGTGTGTATGGGTAGAAAGACAGAAGGGCCCAGAACAATGAGCTAACATTTTAAAAATGTCTGTGCAGAAAGGAATGACCAGATGCTATGAATGAACGGCTGGTGAATGGGAAGAAAGGACACACCTGTCTCAGCCAGGAGACTAGGAATGGAGAACATTGGTCGGGGTAGAGGCTTGGTGTTAATGCGTGAATGGCTGGTTAGGAAATACAACCAATTGGCATTTTAACAAAGCCAATTGTGGGAGTAAGATGGAAGCTAGAACTGAAGAGGCCAAGTGAAGCAACTGAAACAGTAGCTTCCTATGCTAAATAATCACAGAGAAGGCTTTTGTTTGGGGACCTCAATAGACACAGCTTATTTGGTTTTAGCATCCTTGGCTGAGAGAGTCTTTACAAAAACCACATTTTCTCTGATGGTACTTTGGCTTTATCTGTTGTGTGAGGTTTCATGACTGTCAGTCAGCAGTAAAGACAATCTGTTCCACAATGAGGGCCTCGTTCCCTTTTCATCCCCCTTAAGTTTTCTGCTTACTATCTTGCCTCAGTTCTTTCCCTCTGAGACTTTGACCCCCTATTTGTGAGGCTTGATGAAGGCTGAAGATCCACATTCTATAGATTCTATGGCTTCTATCCAGATATCTAAAGTGTTTTTTTCTCCAAAGAGATATTTAAATTCATAATATATGTCAAAATGGCAAACTTACCGATAGTCTGTCTGCTTTTGAAAAGTTTCAAAGATATGTTGGTGGAAAGCACTCATTTCTTCCACATAATTAGGAAAAATAGAACATGGTGTATTTGAAAGTATTTGTGTGACAGTGACATTTTGTGCTTTGCTGTCAAGAATCAGGTCATAATAAATTGGTAGAGCTTTGAGCCTTGTCATTTTTCTGACCTTTCCTTAGAGTTGGTGGAGGGTTTGCAGTTCACACTCTCAGAGAAGAGAATGGGGCTGCCTAGTGACCCTGGGTTGGGAGGAGGGAATGCATTCTTATACTGTCATTTACAGTTCAGTGTTGTTGGAGCATCCATTAAGCTTTAGCAGTTTTCTAGGAAGGAAGTAGATGGTTTCTTTCAAATATTCCCTCTTATTTAAAGTCCTGAAAGCATGTTAGGGTGGTATGATTGATTATAATAAGTTCCCAGCAGGCATCAAATTGCAAATGCCCAAGGCCCTCTCATTCTCTTAAGTGACTGTAACTTAAAGGTGGACCTTAGAGTTTTGGTGTGTGTGTGTGTGTGTGTGTGTGTGTGTGTGTGTGTGTGTGTGTGTTTGTGTGTATATATGTGTGTGTATCACACACTTAAATTGTGCTTTTGAATTTGAGACCTTTTACTTGAGGCAGTTTTTTTTTTTTTTTTTTAATCCAATAAAGACTGCTTTAACTCATTCTTGTGCAATCTGGCTTTAAAGCAAAACAGTTGTCTTGTGCTTGAAAGGGGATAATGAATTCACAGGGAGTTCTCATCTTATCTCAAGGGAAATAGTTTCTGTCTAATCAAATAGGAGGGTGCATACTTTTGTGAAAGCAAGAATGTGTACCTAGAAGAAAGTGCATAAAAGAAGAGTGCTGTTTATTCCAGTAATAAGCCTGATTTATCCTTGCTAACTTTGAGCCAAAATTTGCATTTGGGACTTAATCATGCAGGAACATGGAGATGGGCTGAACATTTATTTTTGTTGGGAAATGCTGGCTGTTTCTTCATTAAGTATGGAACTTACAACTTTTAGTTCACTGTCCTTGTCACACCTCTCTTCTCTAGAGAGAGAAACGAGGACTAGAGAACAATTCTCTCTAGCTGTGAGGGCCAGCAATCTATAAAGGGCATGATAGTAAAATTTTAGGCTGATGTGCCATATGGTTTCTGTCACAACTACTCTGCTGTCACGGTATGAAAGCAGTTATATGCAATATGTAAATGAGTGAGTGAGTATGGCTGGGGTCCAGTAAAACTTTATTTTCAAAAGCAAGCCTTGGGTTGGATTTTGTTCATGATCAGTAGTTTGCTCATCTTTTAGATTATGGAAGGGGTATTTCTTTCTTTCTTTCCTTTTTTGGAAGGGGTATTTCTTTACAAAGGCATGTGTTATGTCATGGATAGATAAATAAATGGATCTGACTTGATGAGTGTGAATGGTTGAGGCACTAGTCTATCTAAAAGAGACCCCTGAGAGCTATCTAGACCCATCTACCATATGTTGTCAGAAAGAAGCCACTATGCTTGAAACTGATCTGTTGTGACTTTGATTTTGGATTCCTGGCCTCTGGTACCATAGGATATAACCTCCTCCTTTTCCTCCTCTTCCTCCTCTTCTTCCTCCTCCTCCTCTTCCTCCTTTTTCTTCTTCTACAATGCTATCTAGTTATATCATATTTTGTTATAGTAATCAGAACTGATTAAGATGGCTAGACATATGACACAAGACTACTGGGGGTGTCAAGGAAGTAAAACAAGACAGCATTTAACAACTTTCTGTTATAAATTTGAACTTGAGTATCTTCCAAAGGCCCATGTATTAAATGTTTATGGCCCAGGTTTCAAAAGGTAGGTTTAGCAGAAGATTCTTGGGTCATTAGAGCACATCCTGGAGGGAATTGTAGACTCTAGTTTGTTCCTCATCTTCTCTACTTTGCTTCTCGATTATGAGATGAGTAGTTTCATTCTACAATGGCCTCTTCAGATGATACATTATTGTCTTCTTACAGGCCAAAAGCAGTCGGGGAGTTGATTGTGGATTGAAATCTCCAAAATCGTAAACCCAAAGTAATATTTTTTTTCTTTAGGTTTTAGCAGCTTTTCTTATTGCAGTGACACAAAATACCTAGCAAAAGCAGCTTAAGGAAGCCAGGGATTGTCTTGTTTCACAGTCTGAATGTACAGTCCACCGTAGTAGAGGAAGTGCAGCAGGAGCATGAGGTGGCCGGCCAGTTACATCTGCGGTCAGGAGCCAGGGCAGTGACTGTGGGTACTCGGCTCCCCTGCTCCTTTGCATTCAGTCCTGGACCCTGGACCATGGAATGTTGTGGGCCACATTTTGGGTGGGTATGGACACCTCAGTTAATCTAATCTAGAAAGTTCCCCATAGGTGTGTCCAGAAATTTCTTTCCTAAATGTTTCTAGTTCCCATAAAATTGTCAAACAGTATTAACCTCCTGTCTTTAGTTACAGTTTCTACGGCTGTGATAAAGCACATGACCAAAAGCAATGTAGGGACGAAAGGGTTTATTTCATTTTACAGCTGTAGTCTAACATTAAGTCAGGGAGAGAACTCAAAGCGGGAACTTGGAGGCAGGAACTTGTACAAAAGCCCTGGGGAAGCTGCTTACTGACTTGCTCTTCATGGCCTGTTTAGCTTGCTTTCTTATAGCACCCAGGACCACCAGTCCAGGATGGCATTGCCCACATTTAGTTTCAGACTTCCACATCAACCATCAATCAAAAAACAAAAAAAATGCCACACCAGGCTTGCCCACAGGCCAGTCTGCCTAGGGCATTTTTTCAGTTGAGGTTCTCTCTTCCCAAATAACTCTAGTGCATGTCAAGCTGGCATAAAGATACCTAGCATACCATCATCCTCAGGTGTTTTGTTATAGTGGTAGGAAGTTAACTAATGTTACTTAAGCTTGGAGAAAGTACAGACTAGAAATAGTTTGATATTATTTAGTTATGTAATGAGTGTTTAAGAGTGTTAAATTTATTACTCATTCTAAGTATTACTCTGAAGAAAAGATTTCATTTAAATTAACATAAAATTGTTACTTAATTTTTCCCTCTTATTTTTTCCTCCCAGAGTTCAGAACTCAGTAATTCACCCCAATACCTAGATATGACATATTGTAATTCTGACAACAGTGCTTTTTTTTTGTATGAAAACTGAAGAACAGTCACAAGCTGTGAATTTTCTCATTCTGATTTTCCTTGATTGTTTTGCAGTTTAATTTTGCTTTTGTTGATGGTTGGCTTGTGCTTTTGTTTTTAAAATTACAATCATAGAGTGTACAATATCTCAAGTGATTATCAGTTACCTGACTGTCCCATAGAGAATGCTAATCCTGCAAGTACACTTTGTTCTGTTACACAGTGTGTTTTAGTAACACAAATTAGTCTCCATCCATGATTGGTAAACAGTGGAAACACGCCAGCATAATGCCAAGATTGCTATGGTTTAGAGTTGATTTCTTGGTAAATTAGTATTCTGACCACTAATTAATGACAACTGAATTCGGAATGTGCCCATGTGAATGCCATCTGAGCACTCCGTTAAAGCTTTGTGTGTTACACACAGTGTCCTTTCAACTCCTTGCCTCTCTGCTTGTCTTACACACTCTATTTAAGTGCTCATTGTCTGCTGCCTTCCCATCTGTGGAAATGAAACAACCACATGATAATGAGACAGCGCTTTTCTTTAGGCATGATTGTGCTTTATCCAAAGCTGTTGCTTCACATGATTTCTGATGACCATTTCCTTCCACTTTCTTCTAGAATTCCACAATTTCAGTTGTTCTTTATAGTCTAGCAGTTACCTGTATACTGAAAAGAGTAACATTGTGGAGAAAAACTAAAGAAGAGCTAAACAGATGTTTATATGTCAGAAGACTCAATACTGTAAGGCATCAATTTTCCCCGAATTGTAATATAGATCTAACACAATCCTAGCAAGTCAAAATTTTAGCAGGCAATTTTTATAGAAATTGACAACCAGATTCTGAAATTTATTTTGAAATACCAAAGACCCAGAATAGCTTGTACAACTTTGAAAAGGAAAAGCAACATTGGAAGACTCAAACTCTGATTTAAGACTCCTTGTAGTACATATGAAGTAGAAGGGAGACTACTCAGCAGGAAAAGGGGACAGGCATGGGTAGACAGGAAGGATGAGGAAAGACCTTGGGGCAGATAAGAATGAAGAATAATAATTATGTATGAAAATGGTGTAATGAAGCCCATTTTTTTTTTTTTTTGGTGTGCTAACTTAAAAATTAATAAAAATAGTGGACAATATTAAAGTATTAGTAAGCAAGCAAACATCCTGGGGCTGTGGTTTTCTGTTATAGCAATAAAACAATAAAGTAAGGAAATAGAATATTCCTCCGGACCAAGTCACTGAAATCCTAATGTTAAACTCTACAGAGTCAGTGAAGCTGTCATCTGTTGAACTCTTATTACAGGTTAAGACTTACTGTCTTATGCCATATACTGACCTTGTAGTCTTGTAACACCCACTTGCTGTTGGTCATATTTGTATACACATTTTCTTGGTAGGGGTTGAATTCTAGCTCAGTTTTTCAGTTTTCCTTTTAGCATTGTAGCACATAGATTTGATGAGTAGATTTTTTTCAACATCTTCACTCAAGTCAGTGACTGTTTCAGTAGAGGCTTGCAGAACACATCAGGTGATATCTACCTGTTGCTTACCTACTATGTTTGTGCTGTCATCTTTTTGATGCTCCCCTCCCTATTGCCAGCACTCACTGTATTTTAAAAAATTTTAAATGTAAGGTTATTTTCAGATACTTCTGGAGTGCCTATTTGGAGTACAAATACCCTGACTACAGTATTTCCAAGATTTGATTGCTTAGTAAAAGTCAATTTGCCATTTAAAAAAACAAATGAAGACATACTACCAAGCTGTAGTAATCCACATGATCAATATAAAGCCATGGAGCAAAATAAAATATTCATAATAGACCTTTGTGAACCACTGATTTTTGACAAAAGTACAAAGTTAGTTCACAGGTTAAAAAAAAATGATCTTCTGATTAAGATGATGCTGTAACAATAAAATGTCTATGCAAATAATTAGGGTAAGGAACTTGAATCTAAAACTTTAAATTGTCTAGAAAAAAAAAACACCCATAAAGATAAGAAAAACTCCCATAAGTCTTACGTTTTCTTTTAAAGTCAGTTTCTTTGTGTGTGTGTGTGTAAAGATTTTTTAAATTTAGTCATGTTACAGTCTGATTTCAGCCCCCTCCCTCCTTTCCTGCCAGTCCCACCCTCACACTTCCCCACTCCCTTCCCACTCTGCCCAAACCCCCCTGGCACTTCACACTGTATCAGGACTAAGCATATCTTCTCTCACTGGGGCTTGACAAGGCAGCCCAGCGAGGGAGAAGGATGCAGTGGCAAGCAATGGAGATGGAAACAGCCCTTACTCCCATTGTTAGGGGACTCACATGTTGACCCTGCCGCACACCTGCTAAATGTATGTAGGTCATCTAGGCCCAGCCCATGCATTAAAATTTGAATATAGTATGTGTCAAAAAGTTAGTTATTAGTAGCTAGGCTTGGTTGCATTTGAGAGGCAGAGGCAGGCAGATTCTGTGATTTCCAGAGCAGCCTGGTCTACCTGGTGACTTCTAGGCCAGTCAGAGCTGTTTAGTGAGACCCTGTCTAAAACCAACCAGCCAGCCAACCAACCAACCAACCAACCAACCAAAAAACTAACCCAAAACAAAACAAAACAAAAAATTAATTATATACCAACCCAGATAACACCTAACCAAAGAATTCTTTGGGGTTTTCAATCCTTGTGAGGGTATGTTCTGAGCAGTTTGAGAATCATTGCTGTAGACTTTTTCCTATATATTTTGTGGATTCAGTGCAAAGTCTAAATATTTCCAGACTTGTTATGTGATTAATAATAATAGTACTTAGGCCAGAACATTCCAGTGTTGCCAGTTTCTACCACTGTAGAGTAAGGCTGGTGTCTTATTGAATTGCTCTTTAAAATCAGTACTACTCAAGAGCAGCCAGGCTCTAGGGCTTAGCAACAGTATCTTTGGATTAGGCACATTTGATTGAATGGTCAAGTGTAGAAATTTGAAGTGCTTGTCCCTTGGGTGTCTAGTGCCTGCCATCCTGAGTCATGACTCAGCAATCTTATTTATGTGGTTTGATGTCACTGCTAGCGTTTAGACAGGGACTTTGGTCAGAATCCTGCCCCTGTTAGATGGAGATGTTGTGTATTTCTGTGGCACTGCATCTCTCTTCCCTTATTCTTGTGATCATGTATCATGCTCAGGGTTGGAGATGTTGATCGGTGGAAGAGTATTTTTCTCATGTGTGTGAGGCCATGGGGATGAATCTTACCACTGGAAGACAGGCAGACAGACAGACATTACTGCTGGTATCTTTGCCCAGATATTTTCTTTCTCCCATTTTCACAGTTCCAGTAGGGCTGATCAACACAGCTGCTGTAATATCTAGAAGAGCTAGTTAGGTGATCTCAGCTTGACCAGAGTCTTTCTAGTGCATTTGGAAACTAAAGTAGGAAGGGCAAACCCTTTTTCTTTCCTAAGATGTCTTTATGCTAAAGAAACATGATCTAGGAGTATACACAGCTATGTTTTTAATGTAGAAACAACATATCAACACATCATCATATAGTAAAATACAAGCCACTTAACGTATTTTAACAACTTGTAGTGGCCACATTAAAAAAAGTTGCAAGGAAACAACTGATCTAGTTTTACTGTTTTATTGATGTATCATTTATCTTCAAAACATTAAAGCATATACTAAAAATAAAAAGAACATGTACATATTGTTTTTTATAATTAGGTTTTGAAAATTTTGCTACCTCTCTGTTCAGCGTGGTCCTATTCCCTGCACTCAGTAGGCACATTTGCTTGGGGGCTTCCCTGTTGGGCAGCATAGTGCTCTGAGTGGCAGCCCTCATAGATGAGACTCAAAGGTGGGATGCAGAAACTGAGGGAGAAGTAGTACTGTCCGTGGTGAGGGTTTAGGTCTCAGTGTTAATGATTGGGGGATTCTGTTGCATCTCACTTTTAACTAAGATTTATTTTGGCATTTTTGAGCGCCTTTCATAGTTTTTGTATTAAGTGACCTTTTTTTTTTTTTAATGTAGGATGAATTGGGTTCCTACCAGAAAAATTTTCCTATCAGAAAAAATTTGGCTCATGGAATAAAGTACTGTTGTCCTCATGTATTTTAAGATAAATTAGCTCAGGATAAATAAGTTCAGCAGGATGATTACCCAAGATTATTCTCTCTGTATACCATAAGCATGATATGGCCTGGATTCTAACCCAAAGTTGGTCTTACTCAGGCCATGCTCTCTCTACCACAGGCCTTTGCCTCAGAAGCTCCTTGTAGAACAGGCATGGCTTCTTTGCATGAAGGAATGGAAATCACTTCCTAGCATTGTTACATACTCACTGCCCAACAGTTCTTTCAGCCTCAGATACAATGAAATACTTCACAACAGGAATTTTTTGGTTGGGATTCGATAATAGTGTCATAAACATACTTCAAGCCCCTGCTAGTTCTTAGTGGCTTCAGTAAGTCACTTGATAGGGAGTGGAACCCAGGTCAGTACTCTCTCTGTGGTTACGTGTATCTGTTGTCTCCTAGACAAGGTGGGGTAATTCAGAGCTGATTCACTAGTGCATCACAGCTTGTCCAAGGAACTTTACTAGCACCTCTTTAACAATTTTATCATGAAAGAGCAAGACTCACAAGCCTCGTTAAGGCTGTGCAAGATCTGTTTTCCAAAATGAATAGCATTAGGCAAGGACTTATAATAATTTTAGAATGATTCAGTCTTCTTGTTACCATGCCTAATGTTGCAAACCTGGAAATCAGCACGGAACTACTGTTCATCATTTTTCAGAATCGTCCTTTTGAACGACTCCAGTGCTCTAATATTGAGCTGCCAATTAATCCATAGAACAAGACCCATATGCTTGCGAGTTACGCATGAGGCTGACATTTTATGTTAGGGCATTCATGAAATCTATAATTGTAGTTTAACAATTGAACTTGGTAACACAGAACTAAAAGTTCAGCTTTATTTACTTCATTAACACACTAGCAAAAGTTTCATTATTAGCCAGTAACATAGCACATTAAGGCAGTTTAGTTTCACTTGGGAGTGGGATATAAAGTCATGCAAAATTAAGACCTACAAAGCATAAATGCTGACTTGCTTGTAAGTGTTGCTGCCATAATCACATGTTTTCACTTGGAAATGATATTCTTGCCTTTAAGTTTTTAAAAAAATACGAGATGTACACTGACAGTCTTCCACTCATGATGGTGACTACTGCTCTGGCTCCTCCCCCACATATGTCAGCAGCTGGCAGCTACTTACAAGTCCCTGACCGTAAGAGTTCTAACCACCAGTGGTTCAGCTTTACTCCCCCACTTGTTTTCTTATATCGAGATAGTCTGGTTCCTTCCTTTCTTAGGTAAGAGGCAGGAAACTCCCCTGCACATTCACACATGGCTGTGGTCACTGGCTAAAGTCCTTGACTTGGTGCTTCTTTCCAAGGGTATCTGTCTTTTACTAATTCAGTAGGCTCCTTTAAAAATAATTTTCCATATTCATGTTTTGTTTTGCAATAAAAAGGTAAGGTTTTGTTTTGTTTTTGTTTTGTTGACAGGCCTTCACTCTGTAATCCTGGCTGGTCTAGAACTATGTAGACTGGTTGGCCTTGAACTTAAAGATCCACTTGTGCCTCTGCCTCCTGAGTGCTGGAGAAGGTGTATAGTACTATGCCCAGCTATAAAATGATGTTTTAAAAAGGCAATACAAATTTAAAAATATATAGGTTTTTAAGGAATTATATATCATCTCCATTTGCTCTGCCTAGTGTTGTTTGTGAAGCCCAGTGCCATGAAAGCTGTAGTATTGTAAGAAATATGCTTCAACAGCACCCTTGGAAAGAAATCCACCTATCCAGTTAATAATTCAACTGTTTTGTGAGTTGGGGACTGCGCTTGAGGCCTGTGCCACGCACACGTGTGTGAATCTACACACATGCAGGTAAATACAGTGAGTGAGGTCTGTTTTCACTGTGCTCATCAGTCATATCTCACTGTGTTCATCAGTCACATCAGCAGTTCAACAAATTAATAATCTGTTTATTCTTTAGTAGCATGTTTAGGAATGCTATTGCAAGGACATTAATATCCTTCTTAGTATTTATCAGTAAGTCGTATATCGGATTTTTATGGTATACTTCAGTTAAATTTATAACTGATTGGCTTACAACTATGTGCATTCATCACAACCTGGGTTAGCTACCAGGTTCCATGTGGGCTGTCATGTGGCTGCAGTCAGTTTTAATGGCGGACACCTTTAGTCATTTGAAGGTTTTTAGGATGAGAGGACTCATATCCAAGATGTCTTTTGTCTCGATGTCTTATGGTTGTTGTCAGGAAGCCCAACCATATGAGCATGTCCATCTGCTAGCAGCTTAATTGTTTTAACAACATGGCACTTGACTGAGGAGGGGAGGACAGAAGGGAGGGGAGAGGAGGATATAAGAGAGGAAGGAAGCCCCAACATGGCCTTTAATGGTATCCTGTCTGAAATCACACATCCTTGCTTTCTTCTGTTCACTTTATCAAAAGTTAAGAGGAATAGGGTGAGTCCTCATATCATTCAGATAAAAGTGTCAAAGAATCCAGGGATCTAAAGCAACACCGCTATGAAGGTAAGTGGAGTGGGTACCAGACACTGGGGTCTGGAAGTTCCCGAGCATCACCTGTTCCTTCAGCCACTTACGTTGTTTTGTCTTCCAGGCAAATACAGCAGTGAGTCTGGGCATCTTTTTTTTTTATACGTGGTTTCTGTCTCCCTTGTTCTGGAACACTACATTATGGAATACTACATTATGGTTTTTGCCTGGTTCAAATCTTTCTACTCCTGAGATATGATCTTATATGTTGGTTACTTCAGGAAGAATGGAAGTATGAGGAAGTTTATGAAGTCATTGGGCTCAAATTCTGTTGAAGGAAACATAATGGTTGAATGTGAAATGTCAGATTAAAGAGTTTGGGTTGATTTACTACACAGTAAGACTATGGTTCTCAACCTTCCTAATACTGCTACCTTTTAATACAGTTCCTAATGTTGTGGTGACCCCAACCATAAGATTATTTTTGTTGCTACTTCATAACTAATTTTGCTACTGTTAGGAATTGCAATGTCAATATCTGATATGCAGGTTATCTGGTACGCGGCCCCTGTGAAAGGGTTGTTTGACTCACAGAGGGGTCATGACCCTTAACTTGAGAACCACTGCACTAAGAGATTGTTTCAAGTTTTAAACTAGAGGCAAGGTACCATCAAAATGGAGCCTTAAGATTTCAGTGGGGAGTCTGTGCATAAGGAAGGATCATAGGCTAAAAGAAGACTGTGAAAGGCAGGCAGCACCATTGCTTATTCACCGTTGGCTGGTGTTTATACAAGTTTAAGCTCACTGTGGCGGAATTGGTTGAATTCACCTTTGCATTTGCTTGCAGTCTATCAGAGTCCTGAATACAGGAATATCTCCTGATATTCCAAGAACCTGATAGAAACTAAATCTGATGGTTCAAGTCTCTTATAAAATGGAGTGTCAGTTTCATATAACCTAAGCCCAGTTTTTTCTTTAGATAAACAATCTTTTGATTATTTATAATTTCTATGACTGTGTAAATATATGTGTATCACATTGCTTAAGGAATAATGGCGTGAGAAGTCTGTGTAGTCACTTCAGGTTCAGTTTTTGTTTTTGTTTTTAAGTATTTCAACCCTCAGTTAGTTGGGTTGATTGATCACCAGATTCAGAACCTGTGGAAGCAGAGGGCTGACTGGATATATCCAGTAAACCTTTTCCTCTAAAAAGATCAATGTATATCTGCATGTACTTACGTATGTGTATATATAAAAATGACTTAATGATAATTTAGAGAAGTTCTTGTTTTATTTGAGTAGACTCTACTTTTTCTATGTTTCTGTTTTTTAAAGAAAAATGATCCACAATTATAGTAATTAAAGTCTTAAGTGTAAGGGAAACATAAAAATATCCTAGAACTCATTTTATTTTTACCTAGTACTTATCTGTTTTGCTTAGTGGAATGAGACGAGCCTAATAAAGACTAGAAACAGACTTCTGATTATGTAATACCCTGCAATTATTTCTATGGTGATTGCATTCCCATCTTCTTATGCAATATTTACAATGTACATATGTAGCAAGGGCACAGAATACAAGTTCTAACAATCTCAACCATAAATCAGAACCAAGTCACGCAATGTAACATTTGTGAACTCCTTTGGCTGTGCAAACAACCTTTGTTAAGAATACATAAAATTCTGAGTTTCCAACTTTGGGATGGATGTAGGATTTTAAATTCTAAAACCTAATTACTTTCACCCATTGATTAAAGATTCTGCTAAAACAGTTTGATAATGGTTTAATTGTGAACATGGTAAAAAACTTTTACATTAAAAAAAGGTTTTAAATATTGTAAGTGTGTGATGAGAATTTCAGCAGATTATATCTACAAAAGATATGATTCAGCCTGAAAACATAACCTATGGAAAATCATCAACTCTGCAGAATGAGCTCTGCCAGATGACAGATCTAAGGAAAACCTGCCAATGGAAGAGAGAATGCTAGAAGAAAAAGTCCCGTTGACTTTCAGCATATGGCCCCGACACTGACATATCTCATAGTTTCTAGTGAATAGCAACTCAAAATAGCTAGGTTGGTAAAAATGTAAAAAAAAAAAAAAAAAAAAAAGAGTCCATGAATGCTAAATATTCTGCTCTAATTACTTCACTTTTTTGCTCAGAGGCTACTTTATGGAGATTAAACTCTATGTGTCTGCTTTTTAAATCTCCGCTCCTAGATGTTGGGCATTTGTGAATGCTAGACACACACTCTAGCACTGAGCCACATCTCCAGCCTGAACATATTTACCTTTATTACATCTTCACTTTCAGGTGATGCCTTACAAGCTGAAGATAAAGACAACCGTCTATGTCCATTCATGAGTATGTGATGTGTTTCTAGGTGCCTTTGGAATGCAAGGGTCAAAGAATTACTAGGAAGTTAAACATGGAGATCTATGCAGAAAAGGAATGGATTTATATAGGCTCTCTTAGAGAGCTCAAGAATCAATGAAGATTGTTCAGTCTAATTTAGAGGAGGAGAGATTGGTCAACAGAAAGATTGACTACCCAGTAGTTGCTGTGCTGTGCCTACTTAGATCTTTTTTTCCCTCAGCTGAAACAAACAGAAACAAATAAAAATCTAGCTGGGCAGTGGTGGCTCACACTTTTAATCCCAGCACTTGGGAGGCAGAGGCAGGCAGATCTCTGAGTTGGAGGCCAGCCTGGTCTACAGAGTGAGTTTCAGGACAGACAGGCCCCTATAGAGAATCCCTGTCTCAAAACAACAACAACAACAACAACAACAACCAAGCTAAAGAACAACAAAAATCTGAGGCTGTAACTACCAATTTTTAAAGGTTGCTAAGAAGATGAACTTACTTAAGACATGTAAGTAGTTAACTCAGGGATAGTCATAGGAAGCCTTTTTAGGAAGATATCTGTTATTATGATTGTTATAAAATTAATTCTTAAGATAAAGATTTAATAATTACACTCATAAATTACTGTGAGATACATAGCAAATCCTAGATATTATATGAATTAAATGTAGGTCTACTCTCAGACACAGTACCAGGTAATTTCATTAACTAAATCTACCTATAGCCAAGGTTTTTTTTTGTTTGTTTGTTTGTTTTTAGACTCTAGTTTTTCTTGTTTACCATCAGTGCAAAACATTATTTCATAGGTAAAAGCTTATTGACTTCATTCTCAAGGAAAGTTACACTTAAGAATTATAAACTATTACTTACTGTAAGCTATCCTCTAAAAAAGGGGTTTTCAGTCACATTGCCAGAACAACTGTGTTAGAACTGCATCTCTGTCAATTACTGTGTAATCTTAGCAAGTCATGTCAATCTTTCTGTTATTTTGTCTTTTTTTTTTTTTTTTTCCCAGAGCTGAGGACCGAACCCCGGGCCTTGCGCTTACTAAGCAAGCATTCTACCACTGAGCTAAATCCCCAATTTCCACTTCAATCTTTTAAACCTGAAATTCTAAATTTTAAAAGTAATATTTCCCTTAAATGAGCTGGACAGTGGTGGAACATGCCTATAATCCTAGTATGTGGGAGGCAGAGGCAGGCAAATCTCTGAGTTTGAGGTCAGCCTGGTCACAGAATGAGTTTCAGGACAGTCAGGGCTACACAGAGAAACCCTCTCTTTAAACCCTGCACCCCACAGCTCCCACACAATGTTTTCCCTAAATGTTTCCTTACTCGAGAGAGTTCTCTTGCTGACTTCATGCACCCATTTTAATCACTACTGTCTTTATCTTTCTTCTCAAAGTAGCCACCCTGTTAGGAGGAAATCTGAAATTATTTCCATCATTCCACTGTGTATCATAACCTATGTTTTTATATTGTTTTATATTGATAAATGATTGATTCTTTTGTGTACTGTTTTTTTAAGATCATAAATTAATCATGCTTCAGAGTTGATTGGTTAATTTTTTACATATTTAAATTTATTTTGGATTTATGACTTTAAATGTATTTGATGTATTTCAAGTTCTTGTAGTCTAACCTTATTGAAATTCAGATCGTTTTGTCTTTGGCCAACTCTAGCCTCCTGAAGTTGGCTCTCTATTCAGTTCTTCCTTACTTCCCCTTTTTTCTTCCTTCCCTTCTTTCTTTTCCTTTCCTCCTTCCTTTCCGTTCTTTCTTCCTTCCCCTCCTTCCCTCCTTCTTTCTCCTTCCTTCCTTCCTTCCTTCCTTCCTTCCTTCCTTCCTTCCTTCCTTCCTTCCCCTTCTTCCTTCCTCCCCCTTCTCCCCTGTCCACCTTCCTTTCCGCTTGTTATTTTGAATGTGTGTGTCCTTATGTACACGTGCACACATGCATTTATGGGTGCACATGCACATATGCTTAAAATTATAGGATTTAAAAATACATACAAAGGGTAGAAAGACTATTGTGTTAACATGTAAACCATTATTCTAGCAATTATCACATGCCTAATTTATTTCACCACTACCCTTTCCCTTTCTTTATTAGCCTAAAATTGGATTATTTTGATTCAGATCCCATACATCATGTAATTTCGCTGGTAAATACTGTAGCTAGTGTTCAGTTTTTGCCTCTATCTTGTTTTTTCTTCTTTTTACCTCTGAGGTTGAATTTTTGATTATAGACATGCTATGCTACTCAGCAAATGGGACATAAGCTCTTGGGCATTTCTTTTTATCCCTTGAATAAGGACCTATTTAAAAAATTCCTCAAGATTTTTAAAAACTTAAAAAATTATTATTCTTTATTTTATGTATATACACAGTCATTATAAAATGAAAGTCCCTTAATATAAATGAATATAAAATGGAAAGGGAAAAAGTGATGCAATTTCATGTCCTCAAGCAACCAACCATTGTTAATTATATGGTGTCTGTCTACTCAGACTTTCTTGGTAATCTTCTAGCTGAATATTTTGAATTAAACTTATATTGTGGGCACACTTTGGTTTTTTTTCCCTTTCTATTTTATTATTAGTTATTTATTTACTTTACTTCCCAATCACAGTTTTTCTTCTCCCCTCTCCTCTGAGTTCTTCCCTCTCACCTCCTTTCCACCCCTATCTTTCTTCTCCGAAAAGGGGAGCCTCCCATGGATATCAGTCAGCCTTGGCATAACAAGTTGCAGTAAAACTAGACGCATCTTGTCCTTTTGCAGCTAGACAAGGGAGCCCATTTAAGTGAAAAGGATCCAAAGGCAGGCAGCAGAGTCAGAGACAGCC
The DNA here is from genome assembly GCF_907164565.1 of Psammomys obesus. NCBI lineage: Eukaryota > Metazoa > Chordata > Mammalia > Rodentia > Muridae > Psammomys > Psammomys obesus. Next base: position 34,860,946 of record NW_026585644.1, read on the forward strand.
CCTACTTCCACTGTTAGGAGTCCCATGTGAAGAGCCAGTCGTACAACTGTTACATACATGCAGAGCATCCATTCCACGCATGCTCTCTGGTTGGCAGTTCGGTCTCTATGAACCCCTATGGGCCCAGGTTAGTTGATGCTGTAGGTTTTCTTGTGGTGTCCTTGACCTCTCTGGTTCCTTCACTCTTTCTTCTTCCTCTTCCACAGCATTCTTCAAGCTCCACCTAATGTGTGCCTGTGGGTCTCTGCATTTGTTTCTATCAGTGCTGGCTGAAGCCTCTCTGATGACAGTTATGTTAGGCTTCTGACTGTAAGTATAGCAGGATATCATTAATTAGTGTCAGGGTGGGTTCTCTCTTACGGCATGGGTCTCAAGTTGGGCCATTTCCTCAATTTCTGCTCTATATTTACCACTGCACATCTTATACGCAGGAGAGATTATGGGTCTAAGGGTTTGTGTCTGGTTTGGTATCCTATTCCGTCTATTGTAAGTCTTGTCTGGTTGCAGATGTCTGGTTCAGGCTCCATATCCTCCATTACTAGGACTTTTAGCTAGGGTGACCCTCATAGATTCTTGGGAGTTTCCAGTGCCTTAGGTTTCTAGCTCATCCCAGAGATAACCCCTCCAGTTATCTTTCCCAGTACTCTCTCCCTCCACCCTCTCCCACCCTGAACCCCCTTGTTACCACCCACACTTCTGTCTTACCAGACCCTTCCTTCTATGCACCCCTGATGTCTAATCTATTCCCCTTTTCAGTGAGAGTCAAACATCCTTCTTTGAGGCCTCCTTGTTGGCTTCTTTGGGTCTGTGGAGTGTAGCATGGTTATCCTGTACTTTATGACTAATATCCATGTGTAAGTGACGACATACTGATATCCATTTATAAGTGATTACATGTCATGTTTGTCTTTCTGGGTCTGGGTTACCTCACTAAGGATGATCTTTTCTAGTTCCATCCATTTTCCTGCAATTTCATGATGTCATTGGTTTTAATTGCTGAGTCCATTGTGTATATGTACCACATTTTCTTTATCCATTCTTTGGTTGAGGGACATATAGGTTGTTTCCAGTTTCTGGTCATTACAAATAAAACTGGTATCAACATAGTTGAGCAGATGTCCTTACATGGTGGAACATCGTTTGGCTGTGTGCCCAGAAATGGTATACCTGGGTCTTGAAGTAAAACTATTTCCAATTTTCTGAGAAACCGCCAAATTGATTTCCAAAGTAGTTGTACAAGTTTGTATTCCTACTAGCAATGGAGGAGTGTTCCTGTTGCTCCACATCCTTGCCAGCATGAGCTGTCCTTTGAGTTTTTTCTTTTAATGTACATTTATTTGTTTGGTTGTTTGTTTATTGTTCTATTCTTTGCTTTTTATCATTTTTTTATTATTTATTACAATTTATTCACTATGTATCCTGGCTGTGGCTCCCTCCCTTGTCTCCTCCCAATTCCGCCCCCTCCCCTTCCATCTGGCCCTAGCCCATCAGGTCTTATCAGGACTGGCTGCATTGTCTTCCTCTGTGGCCTGGCAAGGCTGTTCTCCCCAGGGGGCAGTGATCAGAGAGCCTGCTACTAAGTTCATGCCAGGGACAGCCCCTGATCCCCTTACTAGGGAACCCACTGGGAGACCGAGTCTATGATGTACATCTGAGCAGGTTTTTTAGGTCCTCTCCAATATGTGGTCCTTAGTTGGGGTATCAGTCTCTATTAAAAACAAGGAAATTATGAAATTTGCAGGCAAATGGTGAGAACTAGAAAAGATCATCTTGAGTGAGGTAACCCTGAACATAAAGACACACATGGTATGTACTCACTCATAAGTGGTTATTAGACATACAATCTACATTGTATGTAGATAAACATACTAAAATCTATTCTCCTAAAGAAGCTAAACAACAAGGAAGGTCCTAAGGAATATGCTCAATCCTCATTCAGAAGGACAGATGTGATAGACATTGGAAGCTGGAGAAGACAGAGAACAGGACAGGAGATGTAAAGTATCATTGAAAAGAGTAAACTTCAGGGGCTGGAGAGATGGCTCAGAGGTTAATAGCACTGGCTGCTCTTCCAGAGGTCCTGAGTTCAATTCCCAGCACCTACATAGAGGCTCACAACCATCTATAATGAGATTTGGTGCCCTCTTCTGGCATGCAGGTGTACATGCAGACAGAACATTGTATACATAAAAATAAATCAAATGAGGGAGGGAGGAAGGGAGAGAAAGAGAGAGAATAATAATAATAATAATAAACATCATTTTTATTTTAGCACCCCAGACTTCTGTCAGCATTTTTGGCAGGGAAGAATGGAGAACTTTTAAAATGGAGGGTGATGTTTGGAGGAGCTTCTCTGGCTTATGTCTATTGCAGTTACTGGTCTTTGCAGTTCAGGGATTCTTGGGAATACACTGCACTGAACAGTGAAGATGTCTCAGGCTACTGAGTCTTGAGCCAGTGTCTCTGTGTGCGTGCTCACACATACACACACACCACACTTAAATACACAAATAATAGGTTTGTATACTGTCCATGTGTGTTACTGGGGCTCAAATGTTGGCCTTTATCATTGACCAGCAAGCCTTCTACTGTTAAGCTCTACCCCCAGCCTCATACCCCATTTTTTCATACAAAGTATGAAAATATAGTACAAGTATAATCAGTATAAGTTCTAGTAAGCAAGCCCTTATCCTGGTCCCAACTAAAGCCAGGTCTGGTAGACTGTGCTGGGACCCACAGTTGTCTGGATGGGGCTGCAGCTCTGTTGAAAAGCATAGCAACAGAGGTTTGTTTTGTTTTAAAGTAATGATCAACTCTGCCTTCAGGCTTCTAACAAGGTAATAAGAGATCTGCAGAACGTGGGTCCCACCCCTGGAGTAAGCAGTGGTTCCCCAGTACACTATGGCATTCCCTTCCGGGCAAGGAAAATTTGTATTTAGGTAAGAAAAGAGGAAAGTTAAGTTTCAAAGTATAGCCCTTCTAAAAACAAAGCATCTCTCTCTCTCTCTCTCTCTCTCTCTCTCTCTTTTTCTGTGTGTGTGTGTTTGTGTGTGTGTGTGTGTGTGTGTGTGTGTGTGTGTGTGTATATGTATTGTGACTTTAGGTGGATATGGTATGCTTTTGTACATTTTGTGTTCTTTGCAAATAGAATATGGAAAATCTGCTTAACTGATCAGTTAAATATAGTTTGCAACATTTTCTGTGTATAGTTCAGAAGTCATTTTAGGTGTACAGGTAGTTCAAATTGAGTTCTTGTAGGAATTCATGATTTTTTAAACTATTACAATTATTTTTACTTTACTTGGACAAGACATAAACTTTCACAATATCTCATATGTTTCTTTCATTACATAGTAGTTTTCTTTATATTACATACCTTGTGTGTTAGGCACATTTATGTTTCCTGAAGTAGAAAAATTTATCCCTGTTTTTTCAACAGTAATTAGTTTCAGTAATTTGATGTGTAGTTTGACTGAGCTCTTTTCTAGTCACAGAGACTATGTAATATTTTTATTGTTTTTGTATTGATTTATTTATTCATTTGAGCAGAATGAATGCAGATTTATTAAGGAGAAGTGAGAAAGAACTTGAGAGAATGCGGGGTTCTAGGGAGGAATATCCAGTTTTAACAGAAACACTTTCTCTCTCTCTCTCTCTCTCTCTCTCTCTCTCTCTCTCTCTTGCTATGACTTTCTGTGAATGTATTCTGTCCCATGCACCCATCAGGGACAGATTCTAGGCCTTATATATCTGTGCATCGTCAAGACCTAATTTGGGTGATCATCAAGCTTTTACCAGCTTGACATATTCTTTCATTAATTGAAAGTTGGCAGTAGAAGTGAGTGACCAGCGAAGAGCCCCCCTGCTAGCATTTTCATTCATTGCGAGGGACTAAGTAGATCTGTCAGCCTTTAGGTCCTGGAGACAAACACTAAAACCACGCAGGGCTGTCTCCTTAGTGACAGTAGGGTGGAATATAGTTAATAAGGAAACAGAAACCAATTATGAAACTGCAAGAATGATTGTTAGTATAGAGTTAGTATAGAGTACTATGTTTGAAGTCACCTTACAGAATATTTAAGTAAAAAATTTTCCTCTTTAAGGTCTAAGGTCTTAAAAGGAATGCTCATCTTTGTTTCTATGTGTTTTATGGATTCAAAGTATTTTTATAGAGTGTATAGGATGCTATTAAAATTGTACTACCTTTGGCTTTTATTCTATAGTATAATTATCCTTGATTACAGACTTCAGAGAGGCAGTATATTAGGAGCTGTTTATTTTCCACAAAAATTCATGTAACATTAGAGAATTTATACTCTAAAAATAGTTTCCCTGTCTCCTCTCTGTTTCTGTTTCTTTCTGTGTCTTTGTCTGTCTGTCTGTCTGTCTCTCTTGTTTGTGTGTGTGCGTGTGTGCCTGTCTGTGGAGGCCAGAAGAGGGTGTTGGGTGTCCTAAGCTGGAGTTACAGGTGATTCAGACATAGGTCCTGAATTCTGAGCTTTGAGCCTCTGGAAGTGCAATAAGTGTGTGCTTATGACTGGGGCCAGGCGTCATCTGTCTAGTCCAAGGCTATCTTTTAGATACTTTTAACCTAAATTAATGTTATTCGAGATGGGGGGGGGGGAGTTGGAGCTGCCTTTTGGTTTTGAAGCATATATCTTCCACATGGGTTTTTGTTAGCACCCATAACTGTCTAGCACTAATACATTATTAGATCCTTTCTTTTGCATTTATTTATTAAACTATCTCACCCTCACCCCAAACACTACACCCAGTAGATACAATTGAAAATACCATATGCTTATCTCATTTCCTTTCCTTATATTTTAGTTTGCTACTGTCTTGGGAAGACAGACTAATGTTCAGTGTAGTGTTCATGAAATCTGTTACACATCAAGAGAAAGGAATATTTTTGGAGAAAATCAAGTCATTCTTAGGTTCCTAGCTTGAGTGAGTGGGTACATGGTGGTGCTTTTTACTATGACATGAGACTAAAGAGTGGTTTGGGTACAAGTTTGGAATGAGGTGAACAGGTCAAGGCTAAAAGTCAGAGTTTGTATTAATTTGGAATAGATTTTCACAAATGCACATGGAAAACTGCAGTGTATTGGACAAGCTAAGTATGGCATTCAAGAGAAAGATTGTGGAGGTAGTGTAAGTTAGAAGCATTAGCACAAAGACATTGCTACATCCATTGAAATGCCCAAGATCACCATGGGGGACAGGGCGGTTTGTAAAGAAAGATTCCCAAATCCTGGGGACTATGTAGAAGTCAAGTATAAAAGAAACAGTAGACTGAAGAATAAAGTATAAAGAAACCAGAGACTGCAAGGGGGCTTGGTACAATGACAGAAAACACAAGTGAAAGCAGCACATACAGACATCTAAGAGAAGGGCATCCCAGGAAACACGCTTAGCCATGCTGACACTGCTGACCACTGACAGGGAGGAAAGCAGAGACATTAAAACGTGATGGCTAGCTCAGTCACTCATTCATTCGGTAGTCATGAAAGAAATTGTTCCTAGTTGCATTTAACTTTTTTTCATGTCAACTAAACAGAAAAGTATTTTCAAATAAATTGTGGAATATTGATCTCATTTCCTGTAGCAACTTATGTTCTATATTTAATATAGTGAAATTTGCAGAGGAAAAAGATGTCAACAAGAATAATTTATTTAAAAAAATAACATCAAATGTGCCAGTTTTTTCATAATATATATTTCAGCATGATGGATACTTGGATAGGGTGACAGTAAAGGGGTTCCACAGGCATGCCTTTAGGATTGCATGCTAGGTAGGTTGGTATCCACAGCAGTGCCTTGCCTGTCTAACCTGGGGGCAGGGATCAAAAACAAACTCTGGCACGTATTTCTAGAGAAAATCTTTGGAATTTTATGACCCCAGTGATTATTTATTTATTTGTTTTGTTTTTGTTTTAAAACAGTGAGCAGGAGTTACAGAGGTAAAATTAAAGTTCTTTTTTTCATTAGGAAATGTTGCTTACTATAGAGAACTTTTATGCTCAATGAATTTCTTTATTGTTTTATTGATTTAAATGTTATTATGCAAATAAGCATTACAGCAGTGATGAGTGAGCACCAAGTAGTTTTTAAATAAAACTCTGAACTCAAAGCCTTCTCTCTCTTTTCCCCTTCCTTCCTTCCTTCCTTCCTTCCTTCCTTCCTTCCTTCCTTCCTTCCGTCCTTCCTTCCTTCTTTCTTTCTTTCTTTCTTTCTTTCATGTGTCACATGTTCATGTGTGGATATGTATGCGTGAGCGTGTGAGCTCATGCACGTGGAGGCTGGAGGTCGACATCAGCTCTCCATCTTACCTTTGAGATAGGATCTCTCACTAGAATGTGCTAATGTAGCTAGGCTGGCTAGCCACTAGGCCCCAGGAGTACTCCTGCCTCTGCCTCCCCAGCTCTGGAATTACAGTCACTCATTGTCACACTGGGTTTCCCCTGTGGGTGGTGGGACATCTGAACTCAGGGCCTTGTGTGTGCACAGCAAGCACTTTATCAAATGAGCCATTTCCCCAGCCCTTCATAATTCTTTTCATGGGAAATTCAGAGTCTAATTACATTGTTGGGAGTTAAGGGGCTCATTAGGGAATATAATTCTCTGTGAATGTAAGCACTGCCTTTAATTTGAAGTAAGTGTAGGTTGATTCCATTTTATTGATTGAAAACATGTTGGGGCCATTAGAAGGTAAACTGTTTATGTTTTCACATGGAACTTTTTGAAGAAGGCAGAATTATGTCACTTTTGTTGCTAGTATTAGTAATTGAAGTTATTTTTTATGACTCGTTATCTAGAAATCAGTTACAGGTTTTGGCTCATAGTTAACCATCTTAAGTATAGTTCTTCATATTCATCATTTTACAGAGTGAATTCTTAAACTATATGCTCCATTATTTAAGAAACCTTTTGGCCCCAAATCCTCCCTGGTTGGGGAAAATAAGGAAAGTCCTTATGTAAAATGTATAATCTTTTGTAAATTCAGACTTGGGTATTAGATTTTTCTAAGTAGTTAGATTGGATGTCTCTTAGCACATTTGATATGTTCAGAAGCGTTTCAGAGTTCCAGCCTTGTCTTTAACTCCAGAATTGAGCAGTTATAATCTCTAAAGGTTCAGCCCTAAAATTTTATGATACTTCCTTTAAAAATAATGGTCTTGGGGACTGGAGAGATGGCTCAATGGTGAAGAGCTCTGGCTGCTCCTCCACAATTTGATTGATTCTCAGCACTCACCCACATGGCGGCTCACAACTGTCTGCAACACAGTTTTGGGAGACATGCTGTTCTCTGTGGGTGCACAGACACATATGCTGCCAAAACACCATACACATAAAATAAGACAAAACAAAACAAACAAAAATAGTGGCACCACCCACAGCAGTTCAGGCAAAGAGTCAAGGACCTCTGTGTCATTAAATGATAATACCAGTTCGCCTCTGTGCGTCAGGGGGCAGACTCCATAGACCACTTGCCTTAGGGAGGAAAAGCTCTCAGCTATAAGCAGACAGATGAAAAGTCCTGCCTTCAATGATGTCTTGGCTTTTTGTGGTGATGGTTGTTGAACATGCAAATCACTAAATTATCATGTAAGAAACCCATTTGTGCCCTAGGTTGTCTGTGCTCCGTGGGCCACACTATTAAGGGTGTGGTACAAATATTTGAAAGGGAAAATAAAATAACCTTCTCATTCTCATTTTAAGCAGCCATCGGCAAGCATATTAGTTTTATTATTTCCATGAACTTCCTGTTTGATTATTCAGTGACCTGATTCAGTAAACACTTGTCAGGCTCTGTCTTCCCTGGAGATACAAGCTGAGAGCATATAAGGCATTTCCCTTCTTTAAACAGTGCTCAGTTAGTGTTGTGTTAATATTGTGAGCACAATTGTCTGAGAACATGAAGAACCTTCATCTGGATCTTTTATAACCATAAAAGGCAATGTGTCATGCTTTCCTGTTTTGCATGGATGAGGAGGGAGTAAAAAACACCAAAAGAATTTTTATTGCATAGAAATATTTCCTTCCTTGCAGTTGGTGAAGCAATAATGAGCCTGCAAAGCAGTGTTCCTATAGCAGGGGACAGGAGGCAGGGAAATGTAGTTGGAAGCCTCACAGGCTCACAGACTCTCACAGGCTGGTCAGAGTTCCTGCTTCTGTGGGCTCTCTCCTGAACGTCTGTGGCAGCCAGGGCAGAGGACCCGATGCTCTTCTCCTCATGGCCACTGAAACAGGCAGGGGAAACAGAGCTGCTTCTCTTCTATAAGAGGAACTTCTGTGTCTGTGGTTCAGAAATTAGTACAGAGAGACTAGAGTCACCTCATCTGATTCCTCATCACTGGTGGAGACCAGACGAGTGCCTTTCATGCGGAGAAGGTGCTTTCAGAGAGGAAAATTACTCACTGCAGCAGATTGTCTGGTGTATGTAGCACTGTCTTTACCACTGGTGACCATTACCACCATGTAAGATAAGGGGCCTGAGCAATGAGTTGAGGAATAGCTAAGTGGTCATCACTACTCCACATGTCTGCCTTCCCGCTAGCACAGCTTTTATTCCAGGCCTCTCACAGTTCTTAATGCGGGCCCTGTCACCCTTCTTTGACAGTTTCTCTTTTTTTCAGCCATAAGAAAATGTAGCCTGATGTAGTAGTATTCCCTGTCATCTTAGTACTTGGAGGATTGAGGCAGGAGGATCAGGAATTGAAATCCAGTCTCTACTACATGAGACTCTCTGTCTCCCAATGTCTTTTTGTCTCTGTTTCGGTCTCTCTCAGTATGTGTGCATGCATGTATGTAAGTATCTATCTTTAAGTGAAACAGAACCCTTTTCATCCAAACTAGGAGACATTTTTGATATCTTTAGTCTGTTTCAGACTCATTATCTCTCACAAGAGCAACTCAGTGTCTGAACATGGAAATGACCTAGCAACCTAAGCAGCACAGTGATGCTATCAGGTGTTCCAAGGATGATTTTATTTGGAATGATCAATAATAACAAAACTGAGCCAACCTGAAGTTGTATTTATTCTTTGGATGTGAGGAAACATTGAGACAAAATAACAGATGCCTCAGAGTCCATGATGAGATCTTGCTATTGCTGTGGGGAAAAACAAAACAGGCCACTCTATTCACCAGCTTGTCAGTAACTTGGAAGTCAAGCACAGCTGTGTTTTAACATGTTGCATTTTTCACAAGTGTGGCATGTTCAGGAAGACACATTGCATTCTTAACATAATGCAGGTACATATTCTCTGATGTGGTTGAAAATTGACATCACATAACTTAAATAAATGACTAATCATTTTTAAAAATAAAGTAGACATAGTAGAAGAGGGCATACTTGACGTCATCTGAATTCTGTTAGTGGTTGAGAAAGGAAAAGATAGCAGGTTGTCTTTTAGTTCCAGTCTCATCTTTGTCACTGACTCAGACCTTGGGCAAGTTGCTTATTTCTGCCTGCATGTCGGATTTGAAATGAATGTAATACCGAGGTCATAGTGTTTGTAAGGGTGACCGATGATAAGTCTCCAGATAATAGTAGTCAGTGCACTTTCTGGTTGTTATGTATTTTGACACTTCAGAATAAAGGCTTTTAGGGTACTTCATTGGTTAATTCTGTTCTTGAGTACTCCAGTCAGCACAACAGAAGCTAGCAATAGTGTTGTGTTGTCATTTGGACGCACACCCTCTGACTCTCTTCCTGGACCCCCACCCGCACTCCTTTATGTAGATCAGCACTCTGGTCCTAAGTGGAAATTAGCCTCACCTTCTCTCACTTCTCCTGACTCACTGGGAAAATATAAAAATGTCCTCATAGGTCTACCTGCATCACTCTCACTTAGTAATCATTGCTGCCTCTGTCAATCCAGGACCAGTTTTCATGTTACATGAGACCTCAGTGCCTGGGTCATACTTTCTCCCAGTCCTCTGCTGTCCTCCTCCTCAGTTTTGGGCATATATGATGATGGCTCATGTTATCCTAACCTGCTAGCTCCTCTCCACCTCCATCTCTACCCTCTACCCTCTCATTTCTGCTGTACCCCCTGCATCTGAAGTCCCAGCGGTTCTCCTCTGCTTAGTAAGTCTCAAACCACTGCCTCTTCCACACTTCCACATCCAGGGCTAGTTCTGGACTTTAGCCTGTCACCACTGATCATCTGCCCAGCCTTGTCAGAAATATTTGTACCTCAGCCCCATGTCTATAGCTTTTCTGTGGTACTTTGTCCTCTGTGGTTATCACCACATATGTTGACGCTTGACAGTAGAAATGAGAAGAAACCCCCAGAGACATTCTAATTTGGTCTCCTAAAATTTGTGGTTCTGATTTTATTTGGGATTCTTATTATGGCTGGACCAAACAAACAAACAAACAAACAAACAAACTTGATTCTTTAGCACATTTTCTTCAGTGACTGTTAAATCTTTTCCATTCCCTCTCTATTTCCAGTTTTAACTGGCCCTCACTCTCCCTTTCTCTTGGGAGATTGTCTTCTCTCACTGTACTGAGACAATGGATGCTTTTTGCTGCTGTGTGCTCTCATTGTTTCTTCAAGTTGAGCAGAATGTTGTGCAGTTGCATTGTGTCCATGAGGTCTGGCTTAATTTTAAAGTGACAAGACTAATGCCTGTCTTTGTCCCAGTTTTAGAAAGTAGCCATCTTTGAATAAATGCAATTTCTTCATTTGCATGCCTACATTTGATCATTCAGTCATCTGTAGTTATTGAGTATTGGTGTATTAGGAAAGTAATGAGGAAAATTAGAAAAAGAATAGCAAAACTACCCACACAGCCCATGCCACGAATAGATAATGAAGGCAACAGAAGTACTTAAATTTGGTAAAACTTGTGTTAATGTTCATTTGGTTTTGAAACAAGGCCTTGCTATTTAGTTTGGAGTGTCCTGAAACTCACTGTGTAGACCAGACTGGTCTCAGACTTGTGTCAGTCTTCCTGCCTCTGCCTTGTAAGTGCTGGGATTACAGATATGTGTATTCCTGGCATAAACCTTCGTTCTGCGCATGTGTTTCTTACCATGAGCTTGGTTGTATCAGTTGTGCCCTGGCCTTTCCTATGATGCAAGAGTAAGCTATGACATGATAGATAGTGTGACTTTGCTTTCAGGCCATAGTCACTCTTTACACACATGGGAATCAGACACACAACAGCAATTACCCAGAACTTTTGCATTTTTGTAATAGATATGTAAAGGCAGAAAAGTATTGAAGTAGTGATTTTCAGAGGATCATCAGAGCCAGCCTTGGAAGGGAGAGATGCTGTCTTGGTGAGCTAGTGTGCAGAAGACGTCTCAGAGTGTGAGTAGCAGTTTCTGCTAGAACAGCCTATAAGCAGGCCTTAACTGATGTGGGATGCGGACAGACAGGGCATTTCTCTAAGAGGACATGTCATGTCAACCATTTTTATAAATAGAATTTGCTCATCACTGTTTCTGTGTGTATTAAATTGTATTTTGTTTGTCTTTGAGCTAGGGTCTCATTATGTACATAGCCCAAGCTGGCTTGAATTACGTCTGAAACAAAATCTGTCAGCATTTCTTTTTGTTCTTTCTGGAGTGTTGGAACTGAGTAAGTGAGTGTGGAAGGCAATGCTTCTCACACAAGTATGCCCTGGTGTCTTCATTTGGGGTGGTTTCCTGGTGAGAGAATGCTGATGCCTTACATGTGGGCTGTTTGCACTCAAGCCTGTTGCAAAGGAAAGTAACCTGGGAGGTTTGATCCACTGAAAGAACTAGGGGAGCCACGGAGTGGACCCACACAGATCTGCGGCAGTGCTTTAGAGGCCATAGTTGATGATTGTTTGGCTAGGCACACTTCTTCCTCTCCAAAGTCTCTCAGGAAACCATGTCAGAGATGAACTTTTGGTAACACTAAGTGTCCCCGTGTTTGACACTTTCCCAGTCTTGTCTAAGCAATTTATCTTAAAAGACAGCATGTGTTTCCAGGCACTCCCAGTTTCATTTTATATAGCACACTGTTAGCAGCAAATGAAACTAATTTCTTCTTTATTGGGGCTTTAAAAACACAGAGAGAAGACGGCCCTTGTAGGATAAAGGTAAGAGCTCACAATCACAGGAGAGTAATATCAACCAAACCATACAACTTTAGACTTTTCAATTCGCACATCTCCTAACTTGAACACTCTCTAAAGTGCCATTTTTGTGTGTGTCAAATATGACGTAGATAATGTCATAAACAACAAATTTCAGTTTGAGACAACAGCATATTACTCGTGTTTTGTCAGCAAATACACGAATGTAAATTGTTTTAAGCTGCATATTAAGCTTTAATGGGCAAAGAGATAAATATTTTGCCTCTGTTAATGTTTAACTCCAGTAACAGTAAATCTTTTAAGTCCACAGAAACATGAAGTCATTGCACAATGAGCAGTGCATTATAAATGTATTCTCCAGAAGTGATTTATGCATCTGACTTTTATGGCACTGAATTTCAAAACCTCATAAAAAGTCACTTTAGAGAAATGTCATGCTGACCTGTGTGCGAGAGGTAAGATCTGTCTGTGTGCTCACTCCTGTTTCAGCTGGAGCTTTAATCAAAGATATATTTGAATACGTGCATTGCGGACAGCAAGTGCTTCTAACTAAATGAGCATGCAACACACATGACTTGTATATTAATGACCTTTCTAAAATTTGAGATTATTTTTTGCCCCACATGACATAGTTTATTTCTTCTGTTATGTCCTTGAGCCTCCTGATTGTGCAATTACAAAAATTTTAGTGTATCTAGGCCATTGTCTCACGAAAGTCACAAACTTATTGTATTTATTTTAAAAACTCATTGCAAAGTGTCTTTATTATATGGCTGTTTTAATATTTTGGCATCTCCTACACATTGACTTATCACAGAAGATTTTGTCTTTATTTTACTTTAAATGAAGTACTGTTTTCAGAGATGATTTCCTTAAATCCATCTGCACTGAAAGAATGTAATTAATCTGACATTTTGTAAAGGTTTCATTGAATTATATTCTTGTCTTGTGCTGTACAGGGGTAAGTGCTTATAAGTGTTCAGCTAAGATTAGCTTTAGGATGTGTTAAGAAAAAAAGATAACAGTACATATTTTATGATCAATATATTTTAATTAGCCAATTTTCAGATGAACTTGTCCATCTGTAATGTATAGTCAGGATATGCCCAAGTATAAAAAATATCATTCAGAGCTTAACAAGTAGAAGAGTTTCAGATCTATCTGTGAGAATCTTATAGCCATGAACATGTTGGTTTGCACGTGGCCTAGTGCACCAGCACATCCCACAGTCCTCAGGGGCAAAGGGAGCTTGACTGGGGCTTCAAAACAAGCAAACAAATTCCCTTTTAAGTTTTTTTCTTTCTGACTAAATTAATTTTCTTACCATTGGTTTATCAGCAACAACGAGTTAATTGAGACTCCAAAGTAAACATGTCTCCTTCTTGGGAGAATTTGCAATTTTTACTTTACAGATGGCCAAGTTCATGTATAAATGCTTGTTTAGGGCATGTGGACACCTGCTTCAAGGTTTAAAAAATTTATTATGTCTGCCATGGCAGAGAGTTACTCTGTGGGTTGATTGAAATGCACATTTGCCCAAAGGAAAGAGTGTTTTGAAATATGCTTTCAAGGGCCTTATCTCCTTTCTAGCTCCACAATTCTGTTACTTAACTGCTGTAAAGCTCCACTTGGAATCAACAATAGAGAAACTTATTTCAGATGCATTTTCCCTCCCTTAAAATTAACACTTTTTTCAAGAGCTCTTCAGACCAGTGTGAAATGCCCCGATAAATCTCCAGTGCCCCTTCTTGATTCCAGTGTGTTTTCTGGTTCTGTTTTTCCTAGTGTCATTTATCTTCAGAAATATCATTTGCTTTCTAATTTAGGAAATAAAAGAAATGTTTGTCTTTGTTTCGTTTTTCTCTCATTTGCCTCTGTACTTTAGAAACTTCCTGATCTCCTTTTGTGCCAAGAACACAAAAAATAATTTCCAAAATCATTTTTAAACTGTGCACTTATGATGTGTGTGTGAGTGGGTGCCACTGTGGGCATGCAGAAGTCAAAGGACAACCGCCAATGTCAGTCCTGCCCCTCCACCTTCTTTGAGACATAGTTTCTCTTTTTGTTGTTCACTTCTGCTTACACTTCCCCCCCTTCCTTCCCTCCTCCCATCCCAATCCCTCCCTTCCTCCACCCTCTGCATGCATGCCCCTCCCCAAGTCCACTGATAGGGGAGGACTTCTTTTCCTTCCTACTGATCCTAGTCAATTAGGTCTCATCAGGAGTGGCTGCCTTGTCCTCTTCTGTGGCCTGGTAATGCTGCTTCCCCCTCAGGGGGAGGTAATTAAAGAGCAGGCCAGTCAGTTCATGTCAGAGACAGTCCCTGTTCCTATCACAATGGAACCCACTTGAATAATGAACTGCCATGGGCTACAACTGTGCAGAGGTCTTAGGTTATCTCTATGCATAGTCCTTGGTTGGAATAGCAGTCTCAGGAAAGACCCCTGTGCTCAGATTTTTTGGTTCTGTTGTTCTCCTTATGGAGTTCCTGTTCTGTCCAGATCTTACTGTTTCCCACTTCTTTCCTAAGATTCCCTGCACTCTGCCCAAAGGTTGCCCATAAGTCTCAGTATCTACATTGATAGTCTGCAGGGCAGAGCTTTTCAGAGGTCCTCTGTGTCAGGGTCCTGACTTGTTCCCTCTTTTCTCCTTCTTCTGATGTCCATCCTTTTTACCTTTCTGGATAGGAATTGAGCATTTTAGCAAGAGTCCTCCCTCTTGCTAAAGATTAGTTTCTTTAGGTGTACAGATTTTAGTAGGTTTATCCTAGATTATATGTCTATATGAGTGAGTATATACCATGTGCATCCCTCTGCTTCTGGAATAGCTCACTCAGGATGATCTTTTCCAGATCCCACCATTTACCTGCAGATTTCATGATTTCTTTGTTTTTTTATTGCTGAGTAATATTCCATTGTGTAGATATACCACAACTTGTGCATCTATTCCTCCACTGAGGGGCATCTGGGCTGTTTCCAGCTTCTGGCTATTACAAATAAGGCTGCTGCAAACATGGTTGAGCAAATGTCCTTATTGTGTACTTGAGAATCTTTTGGATATATGCCTAGGAGTGGTATAGCTGGATCTTGAGGAAGCACTATTCCTAGTTGTCTGAGAAAGCACCAGATTGATTTCCAGAGTGGTTGTACAAGTTTACATTCCCACCAGCAGTGGAGGAGGGTTCCCCTTTTCTCCACAACTTCTCCAGCATGTGTTGTCTCTTAAGTTTTTGATCTTGGTCATTCTGATGGGTGTAAGGTGAAATCTCAGGGTCGTTTTGATTTGCATTTCCCTAATGGCTAATGACGTTGAACATTTCTTTAAGTGTTTCTCTGTCATTCGATATTCCTCTATTGAGAATTCTTTGTTTAGCTCTGTACCCCATTTTTTAATTGGATTACTTGATTTTTTTGCTGTTTAACTTTTTTAGTTCTTTATATATACTGGATATTAGCCCTCTGTCAGATATAGGGTTGGTGAAGATAGCTGATTAACTCCTTCAGCAAAGTGGCTGGATAAAAAATTAACTCAAAAAAATCAGTAGCCTTCCTGTATACAAAGGACAAAAGGGCCGAGAAAGAAATTAGGAAAACAACACCCTTCACAATAGCCACAAAGGACATAAAGTACCTTGGTGTGAACCTAACCAAGCAAGGCAAAGACTTGTATGAAAAAATTTCCAGTCTCTGAAGAAAGAATTAGAAGAAGATTTCAGAAGATGGAAAGATCTCCCATGCTCATGGCTTGGCAGGATTAACATAGTAAGAATGGCCATCTTACCAAAAGCAACCTATAGATTCAATGCAATTCCCATCAAATTACCAACACAGTTCTTTACAGACCTTTAAAGAAAAATTCTCACCCTCATATGGAACAACAAGAAACCCAAAATTGCTAAAACAATTCTCTACAGTAAAAGATCTTGAGGAGGTATCTCCATCCCTGATCTCAAGCTGTACTATAGAGCAACAATACTAAAAACTGCATGGTACTGGCATAGAAACAGACTGGTGGATCAATGGAATCGAACAGAAGACCCTGACATAAATCCACATATTTATGGACACCTGATTTTTGACAAAGATGCCAAATCCATTCAATGGAAAAAAGACAGCATCTTCAGCAAATGGTGCTGGTCTAACTGGATGTGTACATGTAGAAAAATGCAAATAGATCCATACTTATCACCATGCACAAAACTAAAGTCCAAGTGGATCAAAGACCTCAACATAAAACTAGACACACTAAACCGCTTAGAAGAAAAAGTGGGGAAGAGCCTTGAACTCAGTGGCACAGGAGACAACTTCCTGAGCAGAACACCAACAGCACAGGCTCTAAGAGCAACAATCAATAAATGGGACCTCATGAAAATGAAAAGCTTCTGTAAAGCAAAGGATACTGTCATCAGAACAAAACGACAGTCTACAGATTGGGAAAAGATCTGCCTCCCATCTTGATGTGGAAATGCTGGGATTGCAGTGTGTGCTATCACATACTGCTTCACATGGCTTCTGGGGACTTGAACTCAGGTCCTCGTACTTGTGTCATAAGCATTTCATCCACTAAGCCATTTCTCCAGGCCACAAAATAATTTAATGTTCATTTAAGCCCATTTATTAATAGAGAAATATCTTGATAATGGAGATTTTAACTGTGAAAAGACCAGGAAAGGAGCTGCCCTGTTCATTAAGAAATCCTTAGATGTCGGTCAGTAGGTCTTTTCTTGTGAATTTTCAAAAAAAAAAAAATCTGCTGTTATGCCTGTGGTTGGAGTTAAGGTCCATCAAACACACACACACACACACACACACACACACACACACACACACACACA
>NW_026585644.1:34877873-34912601 GCF_907164565.1 Psammomys obesus
CACACACACACACACACACACACACACACACACACACACACACACACTCAGAGAGAGAGAGAGAGACAGAGGCAGAGACAGAGTCAGAGAGAGAGAAGCAAAGAAGCACCTATACACAGGTGAGGGTTGGGAGCAAGAGGAGGGAGGGAGTTTAAGCTGTTTTCATGAACTCATCATATTATCAGAGGACTAAAGTTAAAAAACCAATGACAGGGTAATTGGATAAGACTCAAAACAAGCATTTGTTCACCTGATGTAGACACTTCTGGATGCTTGTAGAAAGACCAGCCTAGAGGTTTCGGTGAATTGCTAGCAGTGAGGGATGAGAAGAATAAAAGTTTCTGGACCTGTAGACTCAGGAGCAACTTTTTACCCTTTTGCAAGCTAACAAGAGACCAAATCATTATCCACTTTTCCAGTGCTGCCTCTGATATCACCTTCCACAAAATCCAGGCTCTCTGTTTTCGCCATTAGGGGCATTCTCAGTATGAGCTTTTCCTTCTCATCAATAAAGCATTCCAAAGTGAATCTGTTGCCTTAACTAGAGACTCCATCACAACATAGTATTAACTGAAAATAACCTCTGACCAGAAAGAATATGTGGTAGGAATCTGGGCATTTTGTGCATGCACACAGACAGCAGAAGAAAGTATGACTCATATGTAAGCCATAGATTGTGGGTGATGGTTTCTATTTGTATTTTTCACATTGCTGAGAAAAAAAAAGTACTGAAGAGAATTCTCAGAAAACAGAACTTGTAATTAATGCTTGTAATTAATCATAGGAAGTAAAAGAGTTTCACTTGTTTTCAGCAGCTCCTCATGTAGATGTTCAGGATCCTACATGATTAGAATCTGAATTCTGTCCTGCTTCTTATCACAGCTCTCACAGCAGCACTCTTGTGATGGTCTTTAGGCTCCCTGTGCACATGCCCTGCTAACCCTCTTGCTCAGTGTGGATCCTTTTTACAGCTGCATGTGTGGTTGAAATGCCCTTGGGTTTGTGCAGCTGTTCTGTTCTCCCAGGCAAGGAGGCTTCTGTGGGACAAGGTAGAAGTTTAATCCCCAGGAAATTCTGAGGATACTGATACCCAATTCCGAGGAACTCCACTGTGTTGCTACACCCAGACAAGTTAAATTGTAGTCTCTGGACAGGCCCCAACAGCTTCAGCCTGTAAAGCTTCCTAGAATTTTACATATTCTGCTGAGTTAGCAAGACCTTATGGTAAGGAAACACATTTTCATGTCTAAGGAACCCACCTGAAAAAATGATATCTACACTCACTGTTATCTCAGTACTCACCCGGTAGGAGTGTGGGAGTAAATAAAGGCCATGCTTAGCTTATGTACAAGCACATATTGGTGGACATGTACACATGAGCACACAGCCGCCTGCCTTGCTTGACAGCTTTGAATCTCAGATGGTATTAGATGCTTTTCTAATGCTGGATCAGCATCTGTCACAGTAACTTGTCAAGAAAGAAAATTAGTGTGTTCATGTTGTTTCCTCCTATTAAATCACTGTCTATTTATTCAAAATGGACAGTGATTATTAAGTGATCATGTCATAATTTTACATTTCTTGATTTTTGAGATTTATTTTTATATTGCTACATTAAAACAAAAGTAGATTATATCATTAGGATACCAATAACATTATTTTATTGAATTTTTGATATATAATAATACCTTGTATTATTTATATCAGAATGAAAATGTGTATTCCTTAAACAGCCAAAATTTCATTATGGATAAAACCTTAAAAACCATTTCTTCTAGCTTTTTGAAATATAAAGTCAATTGTTGATAACTGTGGTCAGTCTCCTGTGCAATCATAGTCCACCAGAACGTCTTCCCCCTATCAAACTATACTTCAGAATCTGTTGATTGGCCGCTTTTCCTGGTTTTCCACGCTCTGCTAGCCCCAGATGACTCCGAGTCAGTGAAGGAAGACAAGCCTTCTTGTGGCCAGTGCCTACTGCTTGCCCTTATGATGGCTGCGATCAGACCAACATCCCAGGCTGCAGTATCAAGAAATAACAAACATCCTCGACCGAAAGGGCACTTCACTCCTAACGAGATTCATTCTTCCATAGAGTGAGCATGGCCTGGCTCCCTCTTATATGCAGGTCATTCTTCTTGGTGCGGGAGGTTCCCCAGAAAACCTTAACAGATTTTCTGATATTGTCAAATAGTTTTAAATTTTAACTTTAGGACCTGATTTTCATTTTTTTCTTAATAATCATATTTTGATCTAGAGTTCAAACGATGGATTTCTAGGTATTACAATAGTCAATGAAAGCTATAATTACCTTTGAAGTTCTGATAATGAAAAAAATGGATGGCTATTTTTATTTTCCTCATTTTGTAGATGAGGGAACACTTTTAATACACATTTAATAACTTGCTCAGTCTCATAAAGTAGTGCTAACTCAGCTGGGATTCAGTCAACATCCTCTGACTTAAATCTTGTGAGCAAGAGGGCTTACTACTCCATTCATTTCCCAATGCAGAGTGGGTCCAGTGTTGTAGTTAGTGCAATAAAAACAAACACTTTTAAAAAGTTGCTCTCAATAAATTTCCTTCAATGGTGTTAAATGTATGTTTTGAAATTACCTAGCAGTTACGATTGTTAAACTCTGGTTTTTTTCCCTGTAAGGGAGAGAGAAGGGAGAGAAAAAGATATAGATTAAGCTTTCTTTGTTTCCTTGTTATGATTATTTTCAGAAAAATTTAGGGATTTGGATTCTGACAGCATATTCTTGTCCTCAGATGAGTTGGCAGAACCATTGTTGAGGTACATTTGGTTGGACTTAAATTTTCTCTGGGGTTTCACCTATCTTTGCTAACAGGAGTTACAATTCCTTAACTTATTAATCCACAAGCAAAAAGTAGTATTCACAAGGTGGCCAAATGGCATCGTGTTTATATCTGGCACAGTGATCCTGGGCCTTTGAGAAGAATAAATTACCTCTTGTAGTTTCTGGTCTAGCCATTGTCTTTATATGCTACTGTCCCTCTTCCATTTGAAATATTTAACTTTGGACTGGAATTGGATGATATGTTCTACCCAAGTCATTCTACATGACTTGTAGTTCTTTAAGATTTCTGTTCTTTAAGCCAATATGTAATTTCTGGACAAATTTGTGTGTGCATTGTATGTATAGCTAAAATGACCTATAACAAGGTAGAGTTATTTTGTTGTGTGGCGTGGACGACAAAGATCCCAAACTTGCCATTTTCTACAAGTGTAAACTTGAGCAAGTTACATATTTTTTCAGCCCTTTTTCTTACCATGAAAATAATGATCATATTATTTTCTTTCTATTATCCAGAATTATATGCAGTATTTGAAAATCACTTTCTTAGCTGCCAAGTATTATATCAACACTGGGAATCATTGTTTTTCTGTTTACCATGATTGTAATGTCATTTTCCTCATTCTTGAACTTTGATAATGAATTTTCTTCTTGTTATACTACCCGGAGAAGTCGAATTTTAAATTTCAGATACAAAATAAAGATGAAAGAGTGATTATTTTCATATTGGTTTTAGTACTCAGTAGATTCCTTTGTTTAAATGTTCTAAAACAGTTAAAATTGGGCCTTATGCCAGTTGAAATCCTGCCTTGATTTTAAAATGATGTAAAAAATACTATTGGATAAATACCCTCACCAAATGGATAGGTGATATTTAGATATTTCTGGCTCAGGTTTCAAAGTGTGTTTTGTTACAATTGTATAAGAACTGACAGGGAAAACTTGGGGTTGATGAGTATAGAGTAGAATAGAAAATTACAAACCACAAATAAATAAAAAAATTTAAAAAAGAAAATTACAAGCCATTATCCTGCATGAGTGAACACAGATGTAAAACCTTTGACAGAATATTAGCCATAAAGTTTAAAAGATAATACCATGCAGGGCATTGGTGGCACACACTGTTAATCCCAGCACTTGAGAGGCAGAGGCAGATCTCTGAGTTTGAAGCCAGCCTGGTGGTCTACAAAGTGAGTTCTAGGACAGTCAGGGCTACACAGAGAAACTGTGCTGGAAAAACAAATAAAAACAAACCAAAAAAGACAATACCACATCACCCCCAAGTGGACTGTCCTCCAGGTATGTAAGAGTTGTTTGACACCAAAAAATCAATATACTTAATTGGCCACATTAATGAATTAAAGGAAAACAATCATATGGTCATCTCAATAGGAACCAGAAAAACATTGGTTAAGTTTAATACTACTTTATAATTAAAAACACCTTGTAAACTGTGAGTGGAAGGGAGCATCTCCATTGTGGATTGGGATATTGTGTTTAATTAAGAAATGTGAACATGTTTTCACTGAGGTCCTAGAAAGATAAGAATGTCTACTTTGACCACTTGTAGATCTGACCAAAATATCTGTTTTCTCACTTATTGTCAGGGTTGGTTCCCATGATCTCTTAGCTTGGGTTGTGTCCCTTTTTTTCTCACTATTCCCTGTGAATTCATGCTCAATGAGGATGACCTTCCCTGAGAGAGGAGGTCTATTATTGGGATCTCTCTCTCTCTCTCTCTTTCTCACTATATATATATATATATAGTATATTGTAGAAGAACACTATATATATATATATATATATATAGTGTTTGGGGTTTTAGTAGAAGAACACTAAAAACCCCAAATTTCTCAATGCCAACAATTTTGTAGTTGGTGTGCTAACCAATGCAACAAGGCAAGAAATAATTTGGAAAGGAAGAAACGAAATTGTCTTTGTTTCTAAAGAGTATAATTGTACATGTAGGAACATCTAATTAATTTATGAAAAGGATATCAAAACAAAATATTAGTGTTAAAATAATTTAATATATTAGAGAAGGTAGAAAATTTCTGTGTATTAACAGAAAAATAATACTATTTAAAATAACACAAATACATAAACTACTTGGGAATAAATTTAAGTATAGAGAATCTCTACATTGAAATCTTTAAAATGACCTCTAAGAAAAATGTGGTAGCTATTTTAATAATTTATGTTTGTTCCCATTACATAGTTGGTGGCTCTGTACCCCTAAATCAATTTTGGGCTTTCAGATTCCTACCAGAACCCAAACCCCTGCACAAATGTAACCCATGGCAGCTCAGTCTCCAAGTGGGTTTCCTAGTAAGGGGAACAGGGACTGTCTCTGATATGAACTCAGTGCCTGGCTCTTTGATCAGCTCCTACTGAGGGGAGAGCAGCCTTACCAGGCCATAGAGGAAGACAGTGCAGCCAGTCCTGATGAGACCTGATAGGCTAGGGTCAGATGGAAGTGGGGGAGGACCTCCCCTATCAGTGGACTGGGGGAGGGGCAGGGGAAGAGAAGAGGGAGGGAGGGTAGGCTTGGGAGGGGATGAAGGAAGTTGCTACAGCTGGGATACAAAGTGAATAAATTGTAATAAATAAATTTTTTAAAAAAGTTTTACTTACAACATTCTAGAGTTTTCCAAATTTCAAACATATTCCTTCTATTAAACCGATTGCAAAGGCCTGTGGAGCACATAGTCAGATTTGTTACAGGAATGATGCACTCCTTGGCACCTCCACAAATTCTGTATTAGTGACTTTTCTCATCACTGCGACCAAATAGCTCACAAGATGAAAGTTAAAGTGAAGAGCTATTTCTGGCTCCTATTATTGAGAGGGTAAGGCCTACCACATCATGGAAAGCATGATAGCTGGTAGCTTTGTGATACTGAAGCAACGCCATATATCTCATTACAGAAGGAAGTAATACAGGAAGCTGCAGACTTAAGGCCTCCCCTTCCCTCCCAAGACCCATTTCTTCCTGTGAGGCCCCACATGCTAAAGTTTCTACAACCTTCCCCATCACCATCCGGGAACAATGTATTTAAACTTTTAAGTCTGTGGAGGATGTTTTATATCTAAACCTTAATGTACGTGTTTTACATTGTTTTCGTTTGCAGCAGTGATAGAACATTCTGTTGGTTACTCTCCATAATGTAATAGTAAGATGTATTACTGAAGACACACCTCAACTTGTGTCATCAAACATGGAGAAATTGAGCTGGTGCCCAACTAGAAGCTTCATCCCACCTGATTAACATTCATGGTGCTTTGCACACAACCAGAGGTGAAAAGTAACTATTAGTATCTCCCAACTACAAACTCTGTAACCTGCAGCAGAGCCCTGTCTGCAAGATGTACTGGTGGGGGCACAGATGTTTTGGGAGTAATCAACCAATTTTGATTGAATTGAAGGTTCAGTTTATGAGATGGAATGCATACCTGACTGTGCTAAAGTGGCCAAGAACCAGAGAGTAGGTAGGTCGTGGGCCTAAGGAAAAAAACACTACTATTATTCTGCCAAAAGAACATAGGAATAAAATGACCCCTAATGACATATAGCTGTACCCATAGATCAGAGCATCATTCAGCCCCTCAGCTAAGAATCTGCTTCTTACAGTAGATGGTAATTAATAAAGGGATCCACACTTGTGTATGGTTGTTTTCCCTCTGTGTAAATCTGTGTACTCTGTGTGTGTCTAGCATACACAAAGCCAGAGAAGACAACAGATTTTCTCTGACTTGACTCACAGATAGTTGTGAGCTGCCATGTGGGTGCTAAGGAATTGAACCCAGGTCCTGTAGAGGAGCAGCCAATCTCTAAGCCAGCTCTTTTTTTTATGTTTACATTTTCTTTATCCTGTATGTATCAGGGGACAACACATGCCATAAAACACACATGGAGTCCAAAGGGCAATTTATGGGAGTCATTTCTCTCCTTCCACTGCATGGGCCCCGTTAATAAAACACAGGTCATCCGGATTGATAGAGGAAACCTTTATGGGATGAGGCATGCAGTGGCCCAGATATGTGCATTTATATTAGAGTACTTACGCCAAATATGCTACAGAATTATATTTTGAAAGACTCTATACATAGTACATATTTTGTTTGTTTGTTTGTTTTGTTTTCAAGAGTGTTTCTCTCTGTAGCCTTGGCTGTCCTGGACACATTTTGTAGACCAGGCTGGCCTGGAACTCACACAGATCTGCCTGCCTCTGCCTCCCTGAGTGCTGGGATTACAGGCTGTAAGCCAGTTCTTTAGGCCCATGATATGTTATAGTTTCATCAGCCAGTCTCATAACATTTGCTGTTTAACCAAGCACCCACCCACCCTTCTTTCCTTTCTCTTCTTATTCTTCATAGTGATGCTTTGAATATATTGTACATGTTTTTAATTATTTCTTTGGAGTGTGTGTGTGTGTGTGTGTGTGTGTTGTGTGTGTTTCTAGGCAGCATTCATAAAAGGGTAGCCTAACTTTCAGAATCCCTAACAACGTGAAAATGTCTTTCTGTGTTTAATTAGCACTCTTGTTTTCTGTGGGCTTGTCAGGCAAAAACCCTGACTTGGGAAACAGAAAGTGGCTACTGAGTGGGATGGTCAGTCCAGGAAGGTAGTAGTACCAGATATTGGCAAGAGATTCAAGTTAGCCAGAGAGAGCCTGGTTACGGTAATGGGCTAAGAGCGTGGTAAGAGCCAGGTGGGGCTGTAATTGTGGGGTAACTGTGATGTCTGGCAGCAGAGGACCCAGGGACAGGAAAAATAAAACTCAGATTCATTTACTGGAATATGTAGAGAGTACATTCTTGACCAGAAATAACCAGGCAAGACCCAGAAACCATAACCATTTTCAAAGTCTGGGACTAGATGGGAGTTGCCCCAGATTGTGGGAGGGCCTTGAGGCAAAGTTTGTGTCCTGTAACCTAGGGCTGGTTGGCTTTTTGTCATGTTTGTATTCCTTTCTGAATTAATTACTATGCAGTAATAAATTGTTTCCTTGCCTTGTCAGGATGCATATTTTTCCAGGTTCATCTCCTAGGACTGTTTAAGTATATCTGGTACTTAACTATTTTCAGTTACATACCATGGGTAGTATCCACATATCACTTAATATTTATACACTTCTTTCTTCTGCCCTCTTTGTCTATTTTGATGATTAATTTATATCTTTGCTATCTGAGGGCACAGAGATTTTATTTAGAGTGGCATTTGAAAATATGTGTGATATGATTTTCTTTGTGAGACTTACACATTTACCTCTCTCCCGGCTGAACAGAGCGTACTAGTCCCCTCCTATTGCATACATTTTCACTCATTTGCCTGCACATGTGACGCGAGCCGGAGAGGTAAGGTAGTTCTCCCTTCCCCTCTCTCCATTTGTCTCCCAGTGCAGCTTAGTTTCTAGTGAGATCACTTCTTGTTTGTCATACCCCACCTTTTCTATTCATTTCTGAATCCTATTTTTTCTATTTCATTGATTACCATATCTTATTGTAGGAATACATTTTGTCCTATAAACATTTCAAAATGTGGTAATTTGAAACCACTACTTTAATTTCAGTGTTTTTTCTTTGGTAATCTTGTCTCTTTTTCCAACATGTATTTTAATACCAATATCAACTTCTGTAAAATCAGTATTTTATTAAATCTACATAATGATTTAGGTTATGTTGTCATTTTTACTATATTTAGCTTCCCCAGCATGGAACAAATTATATTTCTCCATTTATCCATCTTTCTTTAATTCTGCTGTCAGACTTTATGTCATCTTTGAGTAAGCTTCTAATTTTCTGATTTAAATTAATACCCACTTATTGAATTTTTGTCAGTGTTATAATGGTCTCTCATCTACTACATTTTCTAGTTGTAGCCTGTAGTATGCAGGCTTATAATAGTTTCAAAAGGGCTTTATCCTGCAGTTTGCTGAAATCATTTTCTAACACTACTCATTTAAGTTGATTTTATTGACTTCTATAATCGTATCACTGTAACTTCTTGATGTAGAACCATGCCATATAAAATATGCTTTTTCTGTCTTCCTGTTTAGTCAGCTCATGGCCTTTGGCTAGGATCAAGTATAGTATCTTTCTATGTTTATACTTTTTAATTCTTTCTCCTTCTTAATGATTAATTGCTCATTCAACCATGTAACTACCCTTGCTTTCCAAAGAACTCAGAAATAAAGGAGTCAGATTACCCTGTGGAAGGTGTAGACAGCACATAAGTGGATTAAGGTGCAAGCATGTGGTATTCTCTTTGGAAGATGAAATGGATCTCAGGTGAGCAGTGTCAGAGCTCTTTGAGTGTGTTCGGGTATCTGAAGAAATAATACACAAACTCTAAGCTAACGAGGGATTATGAAAAAGAATGCAACAGAATCAGAATTTGATAATAAGTAGTTTAACATCATCCAGGAAGCATGGCTTCATTAGTGAGCATTGAATATTCTGAAGTGGAAACCGAGGGTGCAGGACTCAATGACAGACTTCACGCGTTCTTGCTACTCCCATTGTCCCACCGATGGGGTTTTTCCTAGGGGAGACTAGTATATCATGTCTATTATAATAGGTGTCTCTGTCTCCTTTTGTTCTGACCCTCAGCTTAGTGAGAATCCACACAAGGGGTATCTCTGCTTAAAGACAATGCACCGATAATAAGGGTTCAAGGGTATTCCATTCCTGTGACTGTAATTTACTATTGCAAAATAATGAGCTGGGTTGTTAACGGTAGAAAATGCACTTCCCACCTGAATGTTGAGTATTTTAGTACTCCGTTTAGTTTTCAGAGTAAGTTAGCATTATAGTTGTGCAATGTCACCCACCCATTAACCATGGCTTCATGTTCATGTAGCCTAAAGCCTCGTGGAGAGAGCCTGATGACCTGGTTATCGCATGTGTGCATTCTCAGAGGACTAAATGACGCTTTAGTTTTCTGTGCACATTTATTGAAATCAAGATGTGATTCCTAAGCTTTCCTCTTATATGATTAATTGTATTGTTTTCTTTCTATCTATTCATGCAGTCCAAGAATAAACTTTGTTTGTTCACAGAGGAAAATTATTTTAGCATAGTTTTTCATTGTACTTATTGAAGTATTTGTTATTAGTCATAAAAGTTGGACATATCTTATCTGTATCTGGAAAATAAAACTATATTTGCCTTTTTAAGTAGATTGAAAATAAGAACATTCTTACCTATTTTTGGAAAGCATGAAGACATTCTTTAACAAACGCATTGCCCACTGATAGCTTTTAAAAGAGTTTACTAATACTTGTATTGTTATAAGCCATCTACTTAAGTTTGTGATGTCCAAATACCTTTTATAATTTTTATCTCATTTCCATTTGTTACTATAACTTTCTGGTACATAACTCAGACTAATAAGGGTGTACTTATTTTTAAATCCTATTTTTAACTTACAGAATTAATTTAATGTTTTTATTGGTGCATATACTTTACTTGCTTGTCTGCTCTTAATTACTTATTTTGGCTTGTTTTAATTTTGTTTTTAAATATTTGTTTTGTTTTTATTGTATGTGTATGAGTGTTGTGTACTTGAATGTATGTGTATCACATGTATGCCTGGTGTCCTCAGAGGTTGAAAGAGATCATATCCTCGGACTGGAGTTACAGCCCATTTTGAGCTACCATGTGGGTGCTGAGAAGTGATCTGGGGTCCTCGGGAAGAACCCTAAGTGCTCTTTCTTTAGTGAGCCATCTCTCCATCATCTGCCTTTCCTAACTTTAGTTTGGTGTTGATTCACGGTTCTGGCTCATGAGGAAACACCATGGAACTCATACAGACCTGGCAGGAGGGTGTAGGTCCCCAGAAGGCAACAATTGTGCTATTCCTTGCTTGTGCTAGACCGGAGGAACCAGGCAAGGAACAGGTTCTTTGCAGGCAGGCCAGGTTTCCCCAACAGAGCTGACACGAACAGTTGGTAACAGCCAGGTATCATTTGTTTAGTGTCCACATAAGAGAGTGGTTCTCAGCCTGTGGGTCACAATCCATTTGGGGGTTGAATGACCCTTGGTTATTTAAGACTATCAGAAAACACAGATATTTATATTCATAACAGTAGCAAAATTACAGTTATGAAGTAGTAAGAAAATAATTTTATGGTCGGGGGTCACCACAACATGAGGAACTGTATTAAAGAGTCACAGCATTAGGAAGGTTGAGAACCACTGACATAAGGGAACAGGTGGGCCAGAGAGTCTGCCTGGAGCTAGGGTAACAATGACAATGTTGGTAGCCATAGAAGGGTACCAGGATTTAAATAACAACCCAGCAAAGGTTGACATAGTAGGGAAGCAGTACAGCCATGATTCTCCCAAATCTGACTCCAGAGTTGCCAATCTTTTGACTCTAGCCCATTGCCTAGCATCTAATGCATGGATACGTTCCCATATGAGTCAAGTGGATGACACGGTGGGGTTATGGCTTCTGAACCTATGACAGAGGTTATCTGTTCTTCAGGTCATGTTTGCCATACTTGGTGTGTGTTGACAAGAACTGGCAGGTATATGTGGGCAGATAGAGTGAAGTACTTTTTTCTTTTATGCCACCGAAACAATTATAATTCTAATGCTTTCTGCATAGTTCCCTGTACCTGTGCTAGAAGTAATACAGGCGGAGCAAAGTGAGGGCTGATACATAATCAGTACACCTTGCTACTGTGTGTCCTAGTGCCTGGGCTGACTGTGGGACTTACAGATCTTCCAGCATGACCTTATAGTAAACTACAGCCCTTACAGGCAAGCTTCACAATTGAGGGGAAAGTGATTTGTATTTAGTCTTATTTCACCCTCATAGAAGTTCTACTATTGATGTACTTTTTGTAAATACAGTGGCCTGTGACTCTAAATTAAATATATAGAAACATTGATGTGAAGCTCAACATTTCTTATTGATGGCTAAGATTTTACATGTTTGGGGTTAAGTGTTCTAAAGGCAGTGGACCCCAAACCTGTCTGGGCAGTTCAGTGTCCAGATTTTCCTTTTTCCCAGGGGAAGGATCCATAGATAAATCCTGTCCTCTTCCCCCCATCTCCATTTCCTACCGTCTTTCTTCTTTCTTCTTTTTAACCTGCTTGAACTTCTAAGTTAAAGTATAGTCTTGAAAAAAAAATCAATCTCATTATTTTGTAATTGCTGGGGGAAAATCCTGGTGTCCAATGTTGCAAATAGGTAAACAGAAACAAGACAGTGACCCCTAGCCAGGCTCAGTGATACACGGCTTTTAATTTCAGCAGGAGGGAGGCAGAGGCAGGCAGATCTCTGTGAGTTCAAGGCCAGCCTGATCCACAAATTGAGTCCAGGACAGCCAAGGCTACACAGAGAAACCCTGTCTCAAAAAAAAAAAAAAAAAAAAAAAAAAGGCTGCGACTCCTTTACTGTTCTGAGGACTGCACATGAAGTGGCTTCTTAGCAAGGTTTGGAATTCTCAGTTGAAAGGCCATTTCTCAAAGGCAGACCTTTGTGTGGCTTGTTCTCTACTTATAAGCCGTTCAGGTTGTATGGTGGTGATAGCTGGCTCTCCTCTTCTCACACAGCAAAGATAGGATGTTTCTGCTGTCCTGCTGCAAATGTGTGTGATCTAATAAGCCATTGAGTACTCCACTGAACTGACCTGCTTTTTTATATGTCCATAAATTCTCTTATTTTCATAGATTTGGAATAGCATTTCAGAAAGTAATAAATGTTGGAAGGTTTTGTCAAGATCCCCTTTATACCATTTCTCACTCCAAGTTCCTGTGTCTTTAAGAACAGGGCTAAGTAACTTGGTCACTCTCCAGGTCCAAGAGGAAATGGATTGTAGCAGTTGTGCCTTTGTGCAGCAGATGTTTTGGTTGGAAAGGCTATCAGCCATCTGACTCATAATAAATCCTCAATTCCAGTAAATTCCCAGTTTTCATTTACAGTAGGTAGGATACAGGAAAACAGCGTCTTCCACTTTGGGATCTTTGAACTTGTTTCACATGTTACCACTGTTCCCGGCGCATTACACTGTGTGAGGATGAAACTCAAGGGAGGTCAGAGCAGCTCCAGGAATAGACACAGTCAGCTGGTGTTTTTGTGAGAGATCATTGGAGGTCAACCAAAGCCATTTGCCTCCCTGACCTAGGACTAACAGCAAGAAGCATACCCTAGTGTTTTCCTATAATTCCTGCATGAATATTGTTCCTGAATAAAATAGTATGAGTAACTAATGTTAATTTGAATAATCAAGTTGTTCTTATTTTCATGTACTATGTACAGTCTACAGTTTTTGTTTTTCTTGGGGGGATAGCCTTTCCTCCAATAAAACTTTGAAAGCCATAATATGGTTCTTATATGATGTCTTTCATTTTAGACTATTGCTTTTTGGGAACGGTTACTCAGTATATATATATATTTTTTGAGTATATATAATATGTATTATATATTATATATTATAATATTATAAATACCATATATAGTGTATATATTATATATATATATATATATATATATATATATATATACTTCTCAAAATTCCACTAAGATTTTACAGCCAGTGTTTCTAATGGGCAAATAAGAATATTGAAGGAATGCTCATTGTGTTCCGTTTTATAGCATGAACGTGATTGAGAGTATTGCTAATTCAGTGAAGTAGCACCTCATTCTTCTCCCTCTGCTATTGTCTAACGTCTCAGTTTCACATGGTCACTTGGATGGGAAGAGTATCAGAATCTTCACAGATATACAAATTCAAAGCTCCATTGCTTCTTCAGTCCCATTTCTTCTAGTGCAAGACCTGGCTGTGATTTCTGAGCGCTTCCTAGGAGATCTGTTTCCAAGTGAAGCACAAGAGTCAGAGGTCACTATTCTGGAGCTCCTAATATTTCCCAGCATGATCTCTGCCTTTTCTTACCTAATACTAAATTATTTTTAAGTAGTTCTATTTAGCACTATGCTCTTTTTATGTAATTTGCTCTTTCCATTTTTAGCCGATTAAACAGATTATGGATCCCAGACTTCATAACTCTTTGTGCACTGGACTTTAAGAAAGCATTTTTTTTTTTTTACCTTTGCATTTTAAGACACATTTGTAGAGCTTCAAAATTCAGGGGCTTTTCTCCAGTCAGAGGCTAAACAGTATGAGAAATGTTGACCCTGAGTTTACCTGATATGGAGAGTCATACTAGGCAGAAAAGAGAGAAACAGTTGGTTTTCTGAGAATTTGTTTCACCATATTTGTTTCTGCCACAGTGAGCAACATGATGCCTTGTATCCAGTGAGGTCCTGGATTATGGTAGGAAAAGCATGGGCTATGATCTATAGGATGAAATTTGTCTCCAGATGTCCTGTTGATACTAGTTGAAGACTCTGGGCATTTTGCATAGTAACTCAGAGCAATGTTTAAACCTGCACAATACAGCTGATAATAGTATCTATATGATGGATTGTTGGTGATTGTGTCAAGTCATGACATACACCATCCAGATAGAAATGAGCCTTATTAGGTAACACCCAGGAGAAGCTAACATAGACTTGGATATTTTAGATATGAAAGCTTAATTCAATGATGAGGGAGAGGTCATCCGCCCTATTAGACTGCTATGATAAAACTTGGTAAGATTCCCAGTGGGAAGAAAACAGCAACATTTGAGAGAATTATCAAGCCCATATTATGATCTGATAGTTACACAAGCTTTGTTATACAATTGAATATAAATATTCTGTACATTTGTAAAGCATGTTAATATACTTGTGGTTTTGTTTGGTTTTTTAAAGACAGGGTCCTGTAATATGTCATAGCAGGCCTATTCATCATCTTCCTGCCTCAGCCTTCCGAAGGCTGGATGATCAGAGATGTGCCCTCAGTTTCTATTTTAAAATTTCATGATCTTTTCTGTGCATTTACATTTTTTTTTTTACTTTTTTTAAGTTAAATCTATATCAAATTTACAACAAAATAGAGACAGTATTAAGTATGTCTGTTCTTTGGCCATTTGAAAATAAGTGTTTGCTCTGATGGACACAAGCTCCTTATGCTTTGATACATACTTCTTACAAGTGGAGGCCCCTCCAAGTAATTGTATATACAGTTCAAGAAGTTAACATTGATACATTACTACTGTCCAGTTCTAAGATTCATTCAAATTTCATCTGGTTGCCCCGTGAATTCTTGGTAGCATAATACTTCACTGTGAAACTGTGTATTATCTTCAGCTGTATGATTTTTCAACCCGTAATAGAACTTTAGTTTTCTTTGGCATTCACAACATTTTAAGAAATATATAAGTCATTTATCTGTAAACTTTCTCCTAGCTTGGGTTTGTCTGACATTATGTCATGACTAGATTTCATGCACGCATCAATGGCATCAATGGTTTCCCTTTTGCCTCCTCTCAAATGGCATAGTCTTTCTGTTTGCCACCTGACTGATGGTGTGCTCATCACTTTGAGGTGCTGTCTACAACAATTTGGATCCGAAGTGTCTCTCAAAGGCCCACGTGCAAAGGCTTAGTTTGCTAACCTACAGGACTCTCAGAAGGTAGTGGAACCTTTAGGAGTTAGGGTTACTGGGATCCCAGTTCCTCTTCCTCTGCTTCCCTCTGCTGTCTTCTTTCCCCTCATCTCTTCTCTCCTCCTGCCCCTCTTTAGCCATTATAAGATGGACAGATCTTCTTCATCACATGGTCTGACAATGTGGCATATGTTGCCTTGGCTCAAAAGAGCACAGTCTGAAAATTCCGGTACCAGGATCCAGACCAAACTTCTTCGTGCACTCTCTTGGATTGTTTGTTCATAGCAGTAGAAGGCTGACTGATATTCTGTCTACCATGCTTTCTACTCTAAAGCCACTTTACCTTTACTCTTTATTTTTACCTATTTTGTGATAAGGTCCTTTGTATTCCTTCTTTATTTATCTGTATTAACAGCCATGCATATACTGGTGCATCTAATTCCACTGCAGTGCATGGAGCACGTTCTGTCTTTTCCACTGAAAGTGGTAATATGATTTTCATTGTCTCAGTGTGTTATTATAATAAAGTGTGTGGGTTTTATTTATTTTAATTAGCCATCCCTTGGTATGGAACCTATCTTCCATTGTTGCTTCTCCTATCTCTTCCCATGAGGTGTTCATTTTGCTTGAACTTTGACATGCTGTACCAAGTTATCTTTTATTCACATATACCTCTGTTGATGTGGGAAAGCAACTTGGAGTGGAGTTTATTTTATCTTAAACTTTATAGGGAAGCTGGACAAGGGAAGCTGAAGTAGGAACCTGAAAATGGGAACTGAAACAGACTATGGAAGAATGTTGTTTATTGGCTTGCTCAGCTTCCTTTCTTATACAATCCAGGACCATCTTCCCAGAGTATAGGAATGACCACATTGGGCTGTATCTTCCCACATCGGTCATATATATATATGTATCAAAAAATTCATAGCAGTTGGGGGAGCAAGGGCTATCTTTAACTCTATGGCTGCCTTTGGGGCTCTTTTCTCCTACTGGGTTGCTTTGTCTAGCCTTAGTAGGAGAGGAGATGCCTAGTCTCACTGTTAACGTGATGGGCCATGGCTGACTAATACCACTGGAGGCCTGCCCTTTTCTGAATAGAAAAGGAGGAGGAGTGGGGGAGGGGAGGGACCAGGAAGAGAGGAGGGAGAGAAGACTGTAGTAGGGATGTTAAAAAAAATAACTAACTGTATGGATGGAGATGGATAGATGGATAGATAAATAGAGATAGATAGATAGATGATAGATGGATGGATAGATAGATAGATAGATAGATAGACAGATAGATAGACAGAAGAAAATGTCTCACAGACACGCCCACAATCTGACCTAGGCAGTTGCTCACCTGGAAACCCTTTCCAGGTGACTAATTTGTGTTAAGTTGACAAAAACAACCAGAATACCATTCTATGCAAACCTCCCCACTACTCTGGACTATTGTAGAGCTCCCTCTTCCACCCCAGGTTCAATCATGCCTTCCTCACTGCAGCCTTCTGAAGCCCTTCAGATACAGTAATTAATCTATTCTTATCAGCATCTACTTTGTCATTCCTTTCACATCACCTTTAAAACAAACAAACAAACAAACAAACAAAAACTAAGCCTCTTAACTAAAATGCGTCAAGGTTGTTTATGGCCTGGTTCTTAAACATGTTCAGCTTTGTCTTTTCTCTGTTTTCTCTAGTAGTGTTTTAGCCCTCCCTAATAGTGCCTCCACATGCCCGTGCCATGTGCCTTCACCCTCAGCACTCATCTTTCTATTTCCCTACCCTTTTATTCCTTAGAACACTGCATCAGCTCCTCCTTAAAAGCCTGGAACACCCAGCTTTGCCCTCCTTTTTTAGTATCCTTGCTTCGCCCATCCATCGTAACATACCTCTCTTTCAACATATATTTACTGTGACTGGTTCTACCTGGTGTTGGTTTACTTGTTTCTCTCCCTGCCTGTCAGTGTGTCTATCTAGCCATGGGGAAAGCCTGGACTGCTGAGATTTGCAAAAGTTTCTTTTGTCCTTGTTTGTTGCTGTTCTTACCATTTTAACGAGTTTTGTTTCCTAGTAGTTTTTGAAAGCTGGACTGGCTTGCTATGCATGTTTTCTTGTACCCTTACCCATATGTGATTAAGCAACAGAGTGAAGAAACCCAGCTTAAGGGCTTACCCTTTTCTGCTGTCTTAATTGCATTCTTTGATATCTGTTTAGTTGAAACCTTTTTCCCCCAGCAACTTGAATCCACACTCTGGTGTGAATTAGAAATGTTAAGCTGTTAATAGCTTCCCTGGAGAATTATGACTTGAAAGAATGCTTTGCTACTTTCATCATCAGTTATGCATCGTGAAATGTCACAATTTCTCTTCAGACTTTCTTTATAAGCACAAAGCTGCAAATGTTCATCAATAGATCTATCTCAAACTACTATTAGCTTAGAAACAAGAGGAACATTCTTCAGTAATTCAGGCCAATGAGAACGCCTAACTTAATTTATACTTCTAAATCTGGCTTCAGCATTTCTATAATTAGTAAAGTTCTAGCAAATCCACCTACTCAAGATCTATGCTAAGGCCAACATTTATAGTGGTTCATTTACAGAGCTATTAATATCATATGTCTTTCCTCAGATGAATATTTCTACTCTCCATAACTTACTGCAGCGACACTTTTGCTCTATTCTTCCTCTTTTGGATCTTGCATTTCCTTTTTGATTCACACAGGCCTCAGTACGTGACAGAGAGTTTTCAAAGCAAATTTGGACCAGAAGAATCATGTAAAGGAAAAGGCATTGCAGCAGAAGTCAGTAGCCCTGAATTTGGGTTTTTGCCCCGTGACTCGCTAGCTCTGTATGCAGCATAAATCACTTTCTTTATCTCAGTGTCTCTGAATCTATGGGTGCTGGGATTGATGGTTAAAAGTTTTCTTTTTTCCTTTTTAATATAAAACGGAGTGATAAAAGCTCCAGGTGAAGTGGCGACCAGGACCAGGAAGCCTGTTCATTTGGTTGCCCTGGGCTGCTCTGATTGAACTCGAGATGTTCACACTGTCTAGTTCTCCATGGAATACAGGGTGCAGAGCTCTAAAACTATTCTTTCATATTTTCTGGGTCTGTTTTTCATGCACTCCTATCAACAGCAAGTAAGGTTTCCAATTTCTCTACATCTTCACCAATATTTGCTATTTTCTAGGCCCTTGCTTTTAAATATAGTAGTCATCCTCATGAGTGTTAGATGGCATCTCACTGTAGTTTGGGTTACAACAACTAGCCATATGTTTACTGTCCATTTGTGTATTTTAATTTGAAAGACGTGTAGTCAGATTCTCTGCACATTTTAAAGTTAGATTGTCCATTCTTTTGCTGAGTTTTAGGAGTTTTCTACATATTCTTGATGTTAATTTATTATAAATATATGATTTGTAGACTTGGTGTAGTGGTGCATATCTTTATTCCCAATGCTTGAGAGATAGAAGCACGCAGATCTCCGTGAGTTCAAAGCCGGCTAGAGTTGCATGATTATACCTTGTCTCGTGTGTGTGTGTGTGTGTGTGTGTGATGAATATATGTACATTTTCTTTCATCTGATAGTTTGCCTTTTTATTCTGTTCATCCTGTATTTTGATGCAGAAATTTTTTTCATAGTCCAATGTGTCAGTTTTTTCTTTGTCTATATGTTTTATTTACAAATCCGAAACTTTATGTAAGTCTAAATTTTACACAGTCTCCTAGCCCAGTGAGCCCTCATTTCTACTTTTTTTTTCTTGTAAGCCATAGGGCAATACCTCACCCTATGGCTTTTCTGTCCTCTGTTTGTATTTGTTTCTGTTTTCTTTCCTTTAGTGGCCAGTCCTCTAACCAGTGGTTCTGAGGTTTTAATGTGCAGCAAATGCCCCGGCCCATGATGACCCCACACCCTCATTTCTGGGCTGCCCTGTTCCTCTGTCTCTAGGTATTCTGAGTTCAAAAGCCTGAAATGATCCCCGCTGGAAAACAGCTGATAACTTCCCTCAGGCCGGGAAAGCCAGAGCTCTGCTCACCTTCTACAACTTTTCCAAGTCTTCTTCTTGGTATACACATTACTCTTCTGTTTGCTCTATCTCAGAGAGAGGGGGGAGAGAGCGAGAAAGAGAGAGAGAAGGGGAGGGGAGGAGAGGAGAGGGAAGAAAAAGAGAAAAGCTTAATATGAGTGGAGGTTGGACAGGAAAAGTCTGAGGAGTTGACTCTGGGTCTGTAGAAACTGAATGAGTTCTTCAACCTTTTTTTTTAGGACTTTTGACCATTTATCTTGTTGTCTGTCTTTGAAAGAACTCTTTCTGAAAGAGAAGAAATACTCATTTTCACATGTTTTACCTATTTTTTGAGAGAAAATGGATTGTTGCCTTTTTGGTTTCTGTTACTTTTTTCACAGTGTGTAACAAATGGTTGGTAAATCATAAATGAGCAAAGCAATAAATAGGGACACCACTTAGTATGTTGTTTAGAAGTTTGTTAGTGTTAGGATGATAGATTATGGTTAGAAATGGCAGAAAAGGACTGTCCTTGCCTTTCTGTGCTGAAAGGTTTGCTCATTCAGTTGTGTATACACCTGTTTGTCATTATTCCTAGGGATAATCTGAACTCAGACCAGTTATCCCAAGTGATTTCTATTGGAAACCCAAGACAATAATTAATATCTGTCTGTGCTGATTTTATTAGAGAAGTCTGCTTGTGAAGTCCATTTTTGGTTTGATTGTTTATGGGCAAGTATACGTAGTCATTCAGACATTTGCCCTCAAATACTTACTGGGTGTCTGTTTTTATGGAGCACACCATACTAGGCAGTGGGAATACAAAATTGAATGGAACATAGTCACTGTTTTTAAGGACTCCAATCAAGAAATGGCAGGAACACAAACAGAAATAACTTTACAAGAAAAAAGAGACAGTGATGTTTTACTGTGTGAAGAGTGTAGACCTGATGTGTGAAGAGCTGTCCTAGCATGGAGGAAAGGCACTTTCAGGAGATAGTGTCTGGAAGTCTCAGGGAGATGAAGACTTTAAAGACCATTTAAAGTCCATTTCAGTCCAGCTAAAGACTGACGATAGGGGAAAGCGGTCAAGATGAGTGGCAGACTAGAGAGCCAATAGAGTGACAGTTGTGGGACCTGGCGTAGTCAGGGGTAGTGAAGAGTCAGCTTAGAGAGAGAACCATTGTAGATGAGGAGAAGAGCTTGCTTCTTTCTTTCTTTCTTTCTTTCTTTCTTTCTTTCTTTCTTTCTTTCTTTCTTTCTTTCTTTCTTTCTCTCTCTCTCTCTCTCTCTCTCTCTCTCTCTCTCTCTTTCTTTTTTTTTTAAGGCTACAGAAATGCATGGTACTGCCTGCTTCTCAGAACCCATTTCTATTCCTTTTCCTGTAGCCAGTTGCAGAGAGATGTAGATCATGCCTTTCATTCCTTCTCCCCTTCCCCCACAGAGCTTTAGGCTGCCCTTTTCGCTCTTATAAACAATATCAATATGTAAATCAAGACATTAGTGGTTGCTACAAGGGGAGAGTTTCTAGCTGCCTCCATCTGTCTTTGAACACATGTGGCTGTGTTGGTCTCCACTTAATAAAGTTGCAGTACTAGGTAGCTGAATAAACTTGCAAATAAGTATTACCTAATGCCATGGGCACCAGACAGTCCAAGCCATGAGACCTACTGGGTGTAACTGAGTATTTTTCATTTCTAGGGTCTTTCTTTTTTCGTTTTCATCATCAGAATTGCCTGAGAACAATCTCTAAACCCCAGAACTCAAAGCAACATGGGGAGGACAGGAGGAGAGGAGAAGGGAGGAAAGGGGAGGGGAGAGAAGAATGGGATACAGTTTTAATACCAGGAAGAATGGTACGGTAGAGGAAGTGATAGCAGACCAACTCTCGAAAGAGTAAGAGAAGTGAAACTCCATTTGTTAAATACGTGCTTTCTGATGGGTTCTGTACTTGGCACTTTCACATTCATTTGCAAAAGCTGTACAAGCCTGTTGCTTCCCGTAATACCCACATTTAGCATGTCATATGGAAAAAAAACAAAAACATGTAATCTCTTTGCAGTTTTTTTCTATAGCTAAAAGTTCACCATATTTGGATAGTTCTCAAGTTACAGGACAGACTTGTAAAACATTTCATGTATTCAAAAAGCATATTGCTTTGAAAAATCCCACTTTTTGGTCAGATGCTTCATAGTGTTTTGTTCTTTTTCTGAGGAGGAACACAGAGCATAAAGGTGTTCTGGGTCCAGAATGTTAGGGTGCTGTTTCAAGTCTATCAAGATGGGAGACAGCAAGTTCAGAGACAGCATAGCCTCAGCCAGAGCCGGGCAGGGGACCATCTGAAAGGCTTTCTCCTGATATGCACACAGCGTGTGGCACGTCTTCACCTAAGAGCCTTTGTGGTTCAGATTAAGGGCCCAGCATTTATTATGTAGCATGTAATAAATATTCTAGTGACCCAGAGATAAGCTTTTCTTTTTTCTTCTTAGCACTTCTGTAAATTTGCCATGGAATCATCTGTATCAGTCAGTTCAATAATTTGTTTTAATGTCAGTTATAAGTAAAGAAAACCACTTCAAACCAACTTAGGCATCTAGGGCAATTTATTAGCCTTCTAAAGCCAGGACCAGACTGAATAGCCAAACCACAGCAAGAGAAGGGACACAGCTGGATGGAGCCAAGGGAATAAAGAATCGAATGTTGCCAAAACTGGCCTCTCGCTTCTCATTTCTCTCAGTGATTTGGCGTCCATCTCCTTCATTGCAGCTTGGCCTCGTTCAAGTATGGGAAACATGGCTGCTGCTGATTCCTTCTGCTTCTTCAGAGTGGCTGGTTTATACTTAGTTACAAATGTTGAAGAAAGGACCTCGCTTGCCTTAGAGCTACCAGATGTTCACAAGGCTTAAGAAGATAGTGTTGTGGGGAACAGTAAAGATTGAGTTGGCAGTGGCATAGAGGAGAGTGATGTCTCTCAAGAGAAGAGAGGGGTAAGGCAGGCAACTACGACATTAACTAACCTTAAGCTAGCTCTGTCACTTACAGAGCACTACATAAAGGATTTAAGTAAAAAAAAAAAAAAATGCCTTTAAGTTCTAACAATATGGTAATCAGTGTTCACATCTGTTCTGTGTAGGCCTGAATAAAGGTTCGCTATCACATTCATTCATTTGTTTTATTTGGTTCTTGGATGAACATCAGGTTCAAGGTCTTTATTGATATACCCCCATAAAACCACAATTCAGAGATCTCCCAAAATTCAGGCCAGTGTAACTTGTTCAACAGTTGCAGGAATTGATGCCTTAAAGAAGCCAGAGTTTCTTGTCAGATTTATTATAGAGTTATTGGAGAACAGAGGAAGGCCTGTGTTTCACATTCTTTCTCAAAAAGCTTTGATGAGTTGGCAGACACAAGAAACACCTTTTGCTGCCAGTGAGAACCCAAGCAGTGGCAAAGGCGACTCTCACCCAGCCTCTCCCAGCCTTTTGGAGAAAGGGGTGCACTGCATGGCTGTTAGAATAGATCTGGACTGCCCAGAGGGAATGGGTGCCTCTCAGGGTGTGTGTCATTACTGATGGGACAGTAATTGACTGAGAAAATCTTTATCATCATTATTTTAAAAGAACTGGGATCTCCCACAGTTATTTGAACAACTTTTGAACATGTGTTTTGGTTTAGCTTCTAAAGAGCAACATATTCAGGGAAAGTACAACTTCACAGGCGGATTCCTGCATAACTGAAAGCTGTGCAGTGGCCTTTGTTCAGGAAAAGACTCAAGATTCACATTTTGTAAAACCTAAACACACAGTGGATCTTGACTTCTGGAAGCCATGAACTCAGTGTGTCACATTTGGAAGGCACAGGCAGGTAGCAACAGGTCATTCTTGAAGAGTTGACTGTTTCAGGAAAGTTGGTTACCGCTCTCTGATCTGGCAGTTGGCACTTCGTATTTTCACTGATCACAATGCACCTACCTATATATTAGTGAAGGAAGGGTGATACTGTGATAGTAGAGCTTTCTCAGTGTCCTTGGAGAAGCCATTCTCGTTCCTTGAGTCTAAAATGAATACTTTTTATTTGGCAATATGGCTTCTGTAGCCTTTAGTATTTATATTGCCACGACTTAATTTCTTACTCTCTAGTTTCCAAAAATAAGCAGTAGACACTACCTGACCTGAATACCCACCAAATGCCTCCTCCAGGCAGGGCCACCTGTTCTGGGTAACAAGGATGATGATGCTCATGATTTTTTTGGAGCATTTAGGGCTTAGACACTAAGTGGGAACCAACAACATGCATAGTGACTCTTTGCTACCTTTCATTCACGTGCATATCCAGGTTTTTCTTATGCCCTTCTTTGAACATTGATGACAAATCTTCTTTGTGCCCAATAGTTGGGCAGGGGCTATGACATCATTTCTCAGTCCAGGTTCTGAGTCAACAAACATAAGTTCATGCTCATCATTTAATCTCTTCGGGCCTCAGTTTTATCTCCAAGTGAGACTAGTTAAACCTACATTATAAGATTGCTAAGACACTAATAAAAATGACAATTGGCTAATGACATTGAGTGAATTCTTATTAGACATGATAAGATGGAAGATATAAATCTTGTTATAGTTTACATATGAAGTTCCCCCAAAGGGTTCATATATTGAATACTTGCTTGCCTGCTTACTTTGATAGCTTCTGGAAAGTTTAGGGTGTGGAGCCTAGCAGGAGAAAGCAGATTACTGGGAATGTGTGTTTGAAGGCTAACCCTCGTCCCTGTGCCTATCTGTGCCTGTGTCTCTGTCTCCCTCCCTCCTGTCCACCCATCATGACATGAACAGCCTCCCACCACGATGCACATCACAGATTCGGAAACACAGTCACGTGACCACAGCCTGCAATCTCTGAAACTGTAAACCTAAGTACATCTTCTATCTCCTAAATTGTTCCTGTCAGGTGTTCTGTTTAGTGGTGAACATGTCTGCCAACATAGATTTCTACTCTAGTCCTTAAGAAATTCAGTCTCTTTGGACTACAAAACTCCCTCACATAGTATGGGGGATCCATGAAGGAACATGGTACAAGCTACCCAGGGAGACCATAGATCAGAAGACAGTTGAAAACAGTATTAATAGAGCAAAGAAACAGATAGGCTGATCAGAATTTCTTATGTTGATATACAACACAGTAGGGCATGAGGACCTTTTATTCTAAATCTCTGTCCTAAGTACTGAAGGGCCACCCCTAATTCTCCCTAAGACCTCCATTCACTGCCATTATCTCTCTTCATCCCCTTGCTTTGCTTTAACCTTCCTCGGTAACATTTAACATTTTATATATTTTATTATAAGAGAATCTTATTCTCTCCCACCTGAAAAAAAAACTGATTTGAAAAAAATCTAAATTTTATAAACTGAGGGTGCTGAATCTGTAGTGAATATTGGAATATGTGACTAGCAACCCTCTCAGGATATCTCGGAATAAGATCTTGATTTAGAAACGTTTAGTTTTTCCATAGCTCATCAAAAACTCCAAGTTTTGGTAATAAACAGGTATTCAGGCCTCATATTATGGTAACCTTCGGAATCATGATCACATCCAGGTTAGTACCACTTCAGGTCTCACTTAAGTGAGACAAACTGGATTTTTGGCATACTGCATAATAGCTTTATTACACTCTCTTAATGCCCATAGACTGGGTTTGCAAAGGAACGTTTATAGATTTGTTGTAAGCTCTTCTGAATTGAGAAATACGGTGACTTTTTTCTTTTCAGTACTCCCATTTGATCCATTGTTAATGACATTTTTGGTTCAGCTAATATCTGTCAGCAATTACTTAATTGGTAGCTTGTACCTATATGGCATGAATGTTCCCAACATATATGGACTTGTTTAATGGCTTCTGTCTTCAAATGATTAGCATATCAAAAGAGTACCACGTAATGATAAATTATATTTGAATTTACTTTCATTTCCAGGGTTAATTGTTATTTTTCTATAGTCTTTTGATATTTGCAGAGAGCCTCAATTGAGAATAATCATGCAAGTGAATCATGACTTAAAATGAAATGTTGACTCATTATATTAGATGGCCTTGACTGGTAGGTAGCACTTTTCAAATTTGAGTTTTCTTTAATAAAATGTAAGTGGTGAAAGTTTAAAATACGCAAGAGATGAATACTGAAGATCTTTTTAGTTTAAGGTGCTTTCTGCGTTAGTTTTATACAATGAACCTGAAACTCAAAAAGAGTTTTCAGATTAGCAAAGCAGGTGCAGTGGTTAATTTCATTTCTTTGCCTCTTCTGTTATCCCTGCATTAATTGTTTCTGTTTTTCAACCAATTTGCTGTGTATGTGGTATGTGCCATAACTGGCATGCAAAAGCTTTTAGATTCTCAAGAACTCACCTACTGTGAATATTCATGATAAATATCAGGAATCTTTCTGTTATAGTCAAAGGCTGAGCCAGAATCATTGTTATGTCTCAGCAGAACATCACAGCTGTTATTACTTTGCCATGTACATGTAAGTGCCCGACACAGTTTTGTGGAGGAAGACAACATTTCTGTAGTTTTAGCAGATTTGGCGTCTTTTTCTCCCATTTTAGCCTGTGGCAGTTTCAAATGGCGCAGATAGAAAGCCCTGAAAATGTATACTTGTACATTCTAAAATGTCCCTTACTATGTTTTAACCATCCCTTGTTTTCCAAATGCTGCCATTAGTGGTTACAATAATCATCTGTAATGCTAGCTTCTAAGAACCATGGTACAAGAGCCTCTTTTCTAATTTCCCAGCTGGGAGGGAACACATGTACAAGCCTGTTAGAGTTGCAGAAACTAGAAACAGCACGGTGTGGATTTATATTTTTGGAACTCTTTGGACTTATTTTTGCACCCCAAACCAAACCAAACCCAGCTATTCGTTAGGAGTCAGAAACCAATAAAAAAAAATCTGAATGTCTCACCAAGAGGAATAAAACATTGTAGTAGTTCAGAAGATAACTTAGAAATAACTGGACCAGGGTCTCATGTGCTTTTTCTGCAGGCTTTCAGATCTACGTGTTCTTGACCATGTAAATCAGAGTAATTCTTGTGAGGAATCTTTAGGTATTTGTGTTCTTTATTTGAATGGTAGTGAAAAGAAGAATTTAATGGGTGGCAAGAGAAATAATTAGAAATTATCCATAGGCATATGAAATAAAGCTGCCAGTTACAAAGGACCTTAGTGCCCATCCCCAGATTTTTTTGTTTTATTTTGTTTTGTTGGGTTTCATTTGTTTTCAGTGTGTTTTTGCAGAGTTTGTGATTTGTGATCACAGCTTCCAGCCTTGACCTCTCAAAACAGAACTCCAAGGATGATAGTAAAAGTCAGCGTGACTTCTTTTCTGTTACATTACGTATGTCAACCAATCTATATATGACTCCTTCTGCTCTTGGATCACAAAGTGAAGCTGTGTGAGTGGGATTTTTTTTGATGTTGGATAATCTATGTGTTTGAATCATATAATAAGGTATTTTCTATTTGTTGAGTACCCTAAGTATTTTTTCTAAGTTTCATTCCTCATTTTATAGAAAAGAGAATTTCACATTGAACATTTCATCTTCTGTAATAGAACAAGAAGACATAAGTAAGTTTAGACTCCTAACTTGAGCTTAGCTTTTAAAGCCATTAGTTCCCATAAAACTTGGTTGTCAGGGCCTGAGGAGCAAGGGTCAGCCCTTAGTTTCCAGATTTTACAGTATACTGACAATGACTGCATAAAAACAGGTTCCAAAGTTATTGTCAGATATAGAGAATAAAAGGTAGGAATTCATATTCATTAGATTGTCAGCTTGTCCATCCAATAAACATAAAGGTTTGTCTTGCCAAGCTGTGCCATCGCCTTCCTTTGACCACTTCCTGTCCCACCTGTCTTCTCTCCTAATGTGCATACAGCAAGCAAGTAGGCAGACAGAAAGGTATGTTTTCTCATGTCATGGTACCTAC
Source organism: Psammomys obesus (assembly GCF_907164565.1). NCBI lineage: Eukaryota > Metazoa > Chordata > Mammalia > Rodentia > Muridae > Psammomys > Psammomys obesus. The sequence continues at coordinate 34,905,163 of NW_026585644.1, forward strand.
AGTATATTCTAGAGGAATTACAAACATACATCAAAAAATACAGCATTAAATGAAAAACTACAGTAACAGTAATATAATCTCAGTAATTGACTAGACTTAATTTCACTTGTAAAAATATCTAAATTTTCTGTGATGTTAGAAGAGCCTCAAAATAAATGGCTAGGATGAAAGAAAATATAACACATATTGTAGGAGATGTTTAGTAGAATTATTTGCCAACACGAAAGATCTGAGCACCTTAAAGACAAATCAGCAGTGGATTTGATCAGTTACACAGAAGAAATGTGGTTTCCAAGAAACAAGTGAAAAGGTGCTTCAGTCTAGCATAGAATCTAAATCAGGATACTGTCTCCAGTTATCAAACTGCCAATGTTAAATTAAAAAGAGTGAAAGGCCAACAACAGTGTTACCAAGTTACTCAGAAGGAAGAGAAACAGGCCCTTTCTCACCGTTGCACATATGTTTTGGCCCAAATCTGTATTTCTGCAAATTGGTAGTTAAAAAAAAAATCCATTAAATTCTACTAAAAATAAGGCATTCATGACCTTTAAGCTTAGTTTTGGTTACCTATTAAGAAATAGGTATCTCACTACTAAAGATATATACACATACCTTTAGCATTCTGAAGTGGCTAAGAATTGCAAGCAACATGAAGGTCTGTTGCTAGGGAAATGGTTAAAAAACAGATACATCCAGCTGAGGAGTAGTATGTGGCTATTGAAAAAGCAATTAGTAGAGTGATATGTGTAATATGATCCCATTAGGAGAAACAAAACAGGAGGTTAAAGAGGTGTGTGCATGCATTGTGCCTATGTTTATGAGTGCAGAGGGAGCTGGCTGAGCCAGCACTGTTGGTATTGATTACTCTGAAAAATAAGTGTTAAGGTAGGAGTGGAAGAACTGATTTCAAAATAAATTTCTATATGGTTGGGCTTGTTTAAAAAAAGGTCTAATTTTTGTATTGTAAAACCAACCAACTAAAAAAAAATTTAAGAAGTTAAAAAGAACGAGATGAAAATGGAAGGGCCAAAAGCCTGAGATAGAAAATCAGACCAGTATTTTTTAGAATTAAAAAAGAAAGGAAGAAAGAAAAGAGACCTTGGAGTCTTGATCATCCTTTCAAGAGCTGTTAGAGAGCAAGTAAGAGGAAGACAGACAAGCTCACACTGTGTTAAGAAGGTGTCCTGGGACTCCTTACAGCAGAGCTGTAAGTTATTGTAGTGGATTGGTACTGGGCTTTTTAAACTCTTTCTGCTCCTGCGTGCTTTTTATATGGTAACTTTTTATACAACCCTGTTTATTTTTTTATTTTAATCACCACCCTATTTATTTATTTATTTATTTATTTATTTATTTATTTATTTATTTATTTATATTTTGTATTTTCTATTTGTATTTGTATTTGTTGGTGTCCTGCTTGCACTTATGCCTGTCTGTGTGAGAGTGTCAGATCCCAGGGAACTGGAGTCACAGACACTTGTGAGTGGCCCTGTGGGTACTGGAAACTGCTGGGAATTGAACCCAGGTCCTCTGCAAAAGCAGCCAGTGCTCTTAACCACTGAGCCATCTCTCCAGCCCCACAACCCTGTTTATAAAGGTCTATAAAATACATATACACATCAAGCATTTGTTGATAAATATCTCAAGGAAATATGTTTTAGAGAAAGTTTTTGGCAGACGTATAGTTTTATCATTTACTAAAATCAAAAGCAAATTTACATACCACTGAGATGGTACACTTGTTTATTTTTACATAAAGAATTAAGTCGGGTGAGTATTTGAGTTGATGGACATTTTGATTCTGTCACCTCAATGCTGATCATACTTTTTTTGTATATAATGCAAGGCACAAGATGGCAGAAACATGGTTTGAATTTAGGACCAATTCAGAAATTGTTGAAAATTCTATCCTCGTCCCAAACCAGAATTCATTCAGGTGTTTTTGTTTTAATGAAACTCAAGTCAGCTATTTTGTTTTGTTTGTTTGTTTTATGTTTTTGTTTTTTGAGACAACATTTCTTTGTGTAGCTCTGGCTGTCCTGAACTCATTTTGTAGACCAGTCTGGCCTTAAACTCACAGAGATTCACCTTCCTCTGCTTCCTGAGTGCTGGGATTAAAGATGTGTGCCACCACCACCCAGCTCAAACAGCTATTCTTTAAATCAAAGATTCTAACACAGTAGAATCTCAAAACATACTGATTTGTTACTTGCTGGGGACTGTTGTAGAAAAATAGTCTTTGTTTTCTGTAATTATATCACTGTGTTTGTATAAAAACCACCACAGTTCATAACATTTGGTGTCTCAAGTCTGAGCCTAAGTACTTCAGGACATGTTGGTATGTATGGTGTGGTGGGGCATACATGGTATAAGGTGTGCACGCTGCATGTTAGGACCAAGACATCATGGGGCACCAGGATGCCTTGTGGTCAAGCTCTGCTCCATACACTGTAAATGTGTTTTGCACTTGGCTTTGAATTAAATTTTAGTTATTGCCTGTTCAGAAACCTTTTCCTTTTGTCCAAATTTTTGTGTCTCCCTCAGTTAGTTACACTGAGCCTACTTCATAGAGTCCAGCATGACTATCCTCCTCTTTTATCTGTGTTTTACCTAGAGTAGGCCATTTAGCTCGGCAAAAAGGTCTGGGCCCATTTTACAGTTCTTCTAGTTCTCACACACCACAAGTGCCCCAAAGGCCTATGGTCACAGTCACCGAGAGCCATGCACTCTCCAGTTCCAGGTCCATCTTTGGTGTTTGAGCCAATGGAAACGATGTAGACTTGCTTGCTGGTGATGGTGTACCTGCTGTAGCTGGTAAAAGAGTAAGGTTGCCTCTGTGAGGCAAAGGCCGGGGAGGTGGTCCCCTTTATATTTCATTACTGCTGTCTTGACTTGACCTTGTTCACAATGGTTTAGAATTTGCAACATTCTTGGATAGCCCCCATTCTGACCTTGGAAGCAAAGGACTGGTTTTTTGAACAGCGTTGAGATCAAGTCCTTACTGAACTTGTAAGTAAGACATGAATAGGCGTTGTTTGGTGTTGTTTCCAACTTTCATGGTTGATGTGCTTCTCATGTAGCCCCTCATCTCATCCATGCATGACCAGGACACTTCAGTGTGTTCATTGTGCACTAGGCTGGTGAGCAAATTCTGTAACAGGTAGATGGAGGACATGAGGCCAAGGCCCAGGCAGTGAAAGGCTGGGCCATGAACTTGGCAGCAAGTTGCAGCTATGTGTTCCTACCTAACCCTTGCTTCTTGGCACGTCTTTTTTTTAATTAATTATTTTATTAATTATAGTTTATTCACTTTGTATCCCAGCTGTAGTCCCCCTCCCTCATCCCTTGCTGATCCCACTCTCCCTCCCTCCCTCTTCTCCTTCCATGTCCTTCTCCCAGTCCTCTGATAAGGGAGGTCCTCCTACCTTTCCCTCTGACCCTAGCCTATCAGGTCTCATCAGAACTGGCTGCATTGTCTTCCTCTGTGGCCTGGTAAGGCTGCTCCCCCCTCAGGAAGAGGTGATTAAAGAACCAGCCAGTGAGTTCTTGTCAGAAACAGCCCCTGCTCCCATTACTAGGGAACCCATTTGGAAACTGAGCTGCCCTGAGCTACATCTGTGCAGGGGTTCTAGGTTATCTCCATGCATGGTCCTTGGGTGGAGTATCAGTCTCAGAAAGGACCCCTTTGCCCAGATTTTTTGGTTGTGTTGCTCTCCTTGTGGAGCTCCTGTCCCCTCCAGGTCTTTCTATCTCCTCCTTCTTTTATAAGATTCCCTGCACTCCACCCAAAGTTTGGCTATGAGTCTCAGCATCTGTTTTGATACCCTGTTAGGTCAAGTCTTTCAGAGGCCCTCTATGGTAGGCTCTTGTCCTGTTCCCTGTTTTCTCCCTCTTCTGATGTCTGAGTGAGGATTGCTCATTTTACCCAGGGTCCTCCTTCTTGCTTAGATTCTTTAGGTGTATAGATTTTAGTATGTTTATCCTATATTATATGTCTGATATCCACTTATAAATGAGTATTTACCATGTGTGTCTTTCTGCTTCTGGGATGCTTCACTCAGGATGATCTTTTCTAGTTCCCACCATTTGTTTTTAATTGCTGAGTAGTATTCTATTGTGTAAATGTACCATAATTTCTGTATCCATTCCTCTGTTGAGGGAAATTTGGGTTGTTTCCAGATTCTGGGTATTTCGAATAAAGCTGCTATGAACATGGGTGAGCAAATGTCTTTCTTGTATACTTGAGCATATTTTGGATATATGCCAAGGAGTGGTATAGCTGGATCTTGAGGTAGCACTATTCCTAATTGTCTGAGAAAGCACCAGATTGATTTCCAAAGTGGTTGTACAAGTTTACATTCCCACCAGCAATGGAGGAGGGTTCCCCTTTCTCTACATCCTCTCCAGCATGTATTGTCACTTGAGTCTTTTAATATAATTTTTTATTTATTACAATTTATCCACTCTATACCCAGCTGTAGCACCCCCCTTCATTCCCTCCCATTCTCTTTCTCATCTCCTCCAATGCTCCTTCCCCAGTCCACTGATAGGGGAGGACTCCTCCCCTTCGTCTGACCCTAGCCTATCAGGCCTCATCAGGACTGTCTTCCTCTGTGGCCTGGTAAGGCTGCCCACCACCTCAGGGAGAGGTGATCAAAGACCAGCCACTGAGTTCATGTCAGAGACAGCCCCTATTCCCCTTACGAGGGAGCCCTTTTAGAGACTGAGCTGCCATGGGCTACATCTGTGCAGGTTATCTCCATTAAGATCCTTGGTTGGAAGATGGGCGTGGTGACTTAATGGATTTAATGGAAGTACTTGGGGAAGCAGAGGCAAAGGCAGGTGGATCTCTGTGAGTTCGAGGCCAGCTTGGTTTATAAAGCAAGTCCATGACAGCCAACACTACACAGGCAAACTGGGTCTCCAAAAACAAAAACAACAACAACAACAACAAAAAAAACAAAACAAAAACAAAACAAAACAAAACAAAACAAAAAAAAAAAAAAACAACCAAAAAGCAGTGCTACTTGAGTTTTGGATCTTAGCCATTCTGATGGGTATAAGGTGAAATCTCAGGGTCGTTTTGATTTGCAGTTCCTTGATAGCTAAGGATGTTGAGCATTTCTTTAAATGTTTCTCTGCCATTTGATAGTCCTCTATTAAGAATTGTCTGTTTAGCTCTGTACCCCATTTTTTAATTGGATTACTTGATTTGTTGCTGTTTAACTTCTGGAGTTCTTTGTATGTTCTGGATATTAGTCCTCTGTCAGATATAGGGTTGGTGAAAATCCTTTCCCAGTCTGTAGGCTGTTGTTTTGTTCTGTTAACAGTGTCCTTTGCTTTTCAGTTTCATGAGGTCCCATTTATTGATTGTTGATCTTAGAGACTGTGCTGTTGGTGTTCTGTTTAGGAAGTTGTCTCCTGTGCCAATGAGTTCAAGGCTCTTCCTTGCTTTTTCTTCTAGCAGGTTTATTGTGTCTGGTTTTATGTTGAGGTCTTTAATCCACTTAGACTTTAGTTTTGTGCAGGGTGATAAATATGGATCTATTTGCATTTTTCTACATGTAGATATCCAGTTATACTAGCACCATTTGTTGAAGATGCTGTTTTTTTTCCATTGTATGGTTTTGGCTTCTTTCTCAGAAATCAAGTATCCATAGGTGTGTGAGTTTATTTCTGGGTCTTCTATTTGATTACTTTGATCCGCCTTGTGTTTCTATGCCAGCACCATGCAGTTTTTATTACTATTGCTCTGTGGTACAGCTTAAGATCAGGGATGGAGATACCTCCACATGATCTGTTGTTGTACAGGACCCGTTTTAGCAATTCTGGGGTTTTTATTTTTCTGTATGGAATTGAGAATTTTTCTTTCAATTATGTAAAGAATTATGTTGGTATTTTGATGGGAATTGCATTGAATCTGTAGATTGCTTTTGACAGGATAGCCATTTTCATTATGTTAACCCTAACGATCCATGAGCGTGGGAGAGCTTTCCATCTTCTGATATCTTTTTCAATTTCTTTCTTCAGAGACTTGAAGTTTTTTTCAAACAAGTCTTTCACTTGCTTGGTTAGAGTCACACCAAGGTACTTTATGCTATTAGTAGCTATTGTGAAGGGTGTAGTTTCCCTACTTTCTTTCTGGGCCCTTTTGTCTTTCATATGAAGGAGGGTTACTGATTTTTTTTTTTTTTGAGTTAATTTTGTATCCAGCCACTTTGCTTTTGATGTTTATCAGCTGAAGCAGTTCTCTGGTTGTATTTTGGGGGTCACTCCTGTATACTATCATATCATCTGCAAATAGTGATACTTTGACATCTTCCTTTCTGATTTGTATGCCCTTGATCTCCTTTAGTTGTGTTAATGCTCTAGCTTGGACTTGAAATACTATGTTGAAGAGGTACGGAGAGAGTGGGCAGCCTTGCCTTGTCTCTGATTTCAGTGGGATTGATTTAAGTTTTTCTCTATTTAGTTTGTTGTTGGCTATAGGCTTGCTTTATATTGTCTTTATTGTGTTTAGGTATGTGCCTTGTATCCTGGATTTCTCCCAAGACTTTAAGCACGAATGGGTGTTGGATTTGTCAAATGCTTTGTCGGCATCCAAGGAGATGATCATTGTGGTTTTTCTCCTTCATTTTGTTTATATGGTGGAATACGTTGATGGATTTACGAATATTGAACCACCCCTGCATGCCTGAGATGAAGCCTGCTTGGTCATGGTGGAAATATCTCTTGTGTGTTCTTGGATTTTGTTTGTAAGTATTTTATTGACTGTTTTTGCATCAGTGTTCCTAAGAGAGATAGGTCTGAAATACCCTTTTTTTGTTGGGTCTTTGTGCCGTATAGGTATCTAGGTGACTGTGGCTTCATAGAATGAAATTGGTAATGTTCCTGTTTCTATTTTGTGGAATAGTTTGAAGAGAATTGGCGTTAGCTCTTCTTTGAAGGTTCAGTAGGATTCTGTGCCGAAACCATCTTGAAGGAAGACTTTTGATGACTATTTTTATTTCCCTCAGGGATATAGGACTATTAAATCTATTCACCTGATCTTGATTTAATTTTGGTAAATGGAATCTATCAACAAAATTGTCCGTTTCATTTAGATTTTCAAATTTTGTGGCATATAGGCCTTTGGAGTAAGATCTAATGATTATTTGGGTTTTCTCAGTGTCTGTCGTTATGTCCCCCTTTTTGTTTCTGATTTTGTTGATTTGGACAGTTTCTCTCTGCCTTTTAGTTAGTTTGGCTAAGGGTTTATCTATCTTGTTGATTTTCTCAAAGAACCAGCTCTTGGTCTCATTGATTCTTTGAGTTGTTTTCTTTGTTTCTAATTCATTGATTTCAACTCTGAGTTTGATTTTTTTTTCCACTCGTCTATTCCTCTTGGGTGTGTCTTCTTCTTCTTCTTCTTCTTCTTCTTCTTCTTCTTCTTCTTCTTC
>NW_026585644.1:34912611-34962574 GCF_907164565.1 Psammomys obesus
TTCTTCTTCTTCTTCTTCTTCTTCTTCTTCTTCTTCTTCTTCTTCTTTTTTTTTTTTTACCCCTCTAGGGCTTTTAGGTGTTGCAGTTAAGTTGCCTGTATGAGGTTTCTCCAACGTCTTGCTGAAGGCACTTAGGGTTATAAACTTTCCTCTTAGCACTGCTTTCATTGTGTCCCATAAGTTTGGGCAAGTTGTGCCTTCATTTTCACTGAATTTTAGGAAGTCTCTAATTTCTTTTTTCTTTTCTTCCCTACCAAGCTGTCATTTAGTAGAGTTGTTTATTACCTTGTGTATGTAGGCTTTTTGTTATTTCTGTAGTTGTTAAGGTCTAGTTTTAGGCCATGGTGGTTTGATAGGATAGGGATTATTTCAATCTCCTTGTATCTGTTGAGGCTTTCTTTGTTCTTGGCAATTCTTAATTTTTAATTTTTATTTTTTGAGAGATTAATAGGGTATTCTTTATATATCTTATCATTTATTACAATTTGCTCAATTTGTATCCCAGCTATGATCCTGTCCCTCATCTCCTCCCAATCCCACCCTCCCTCCCTCTTTTCCCTCTATGCCCCTCCCCTAGTCCACTGATACTTGAGTTTCCCCTTCCCTTCTATATGACCCTAACCTATCAGGTCTCATCAGGACTGGTGGCATTGTCTTCCCTTGTGGTCTGGCAAGGCCTTATACCCCCTCCCTAGGGGGAGGTGATCAGAGAGCCTGTCATTGAGTTCATGCCAGAGAAATCCCCTGCCCCCCTTACTAGGGACCCCACTTGAATAAGCTGGAAACAACCTAGATATCCCTCAGTGGAAGAATGGACACATGAATTGTGTTACATTTACACAGTGGAATACTACTCAGCTATTAAAAACAAGGAATAATGTAATTTTCAGGCAAACGGTGGGAACTAGAAAAGATTATCTTGAGTGAGGTAACTCAGAAGCAGAAAGACACACATGGTATATACTCACTCATAAGCGGATATTAGCCATATAATATAGGATAAACATACTAACATCTATACTCTTAAAGAAGCTAAACCACAAGGAAGACCCTAGGGAAGATGCTCAATCCTCAATCAGAAGGACAAATGCAGTAGACAGTGGAAGCAGGAGAAGACAGGGAACAGGACAGGAGCCTACCACAGAAGGCCTCTGAAAGACTCTACTGATTGAGGTATTGAAGCAGAGGCTGAGACTCATAGCTAAACTTTGGTCAGAGGGCACAGAATTTTATGAAAGAAGGGGGAGATAGAAAGACCTGGAGGGGACAGGAGCTCCAAAAGTAGACCAACTGAGCCAAAAAAATTAAACAATAAAACAAAACAAACAAACAAACAAAAAAACCTGAGCCCTGGGGACCTGCAGAGACTGATACCCCAATCAAGGACAATGCATGAAGAGGACCTAAAACCCTAGCTCAGCTGTAGACCATAGACTTAATTTCTATTTTTAAAAGATGGGAGAGACTTGATGATCCTTGTTCCTATATATCCATGTCACATGTGTGCATTTTATTAGCACAATAAGAAACCAGGAAAGAATACTAAAGATATCCAAACTGAGTGTTGTGTGTGTTGACCAGTTTACCAAGATGTAGGAAAGGGAGTGGGGTTTGCACAGGTGAAGGACCCTACTTAAGACTTTCAATTCTCACACACAGTTCAAGCCTAGGCTGGGACCTTTTCCTTGCTTGCCTGAGCCCCTATCCCAGCCCTTAGGACTTCTCAGCTGAGTCAGAAATAAAGGTCATGTTTTAATGTTTCCTTCAGGAGAATGGTATCTAGTTTGAATGTTTTAGGTTTTGTACATGACTTGGAGCCACTGCCAAGTTATTAGAGGGTTACTGAAGTGTGTGTACAGATTAAAGTCAGGATGCCGTGTAGTTAATCTGACTCAGCATTTTCTTCAGAACTCTGGCAGACAACTTGGTACTTGGCAATACTCATAAAGCACATGCACGTAGTTACAAAGTTCCCAGTTTTGATTCAGTACACTTCAACTGTGCATTGTCAATACTTCCTTGAATAAGTTCTACATTTCAGCTGTGAGTCGACTATTCCGTTCTTACAAGTTTTTCTGATAACTGCGAGTCTGCTATTCAATACTTTAACCTCAAGGTGTTTCCCTGGTGGCTTGGTCACTAATTATCATTCTTAGATTAAATGGGAGTTTGCTTCAAAATATTCTCATAACTGGACATGTATGATAGGTATGTGTTGCAGTTCCCAAGTAAATCACCTATAATCACCTTGTTAAAGTAGATGTGCACCCAGCCTTTTGTTTATATAGTGGCATTCTTTATACTTCATGGGAATATATTTCCTGTTTTTTCCCTTCTCTTTAAATAACTTATAGCATACTATAAAGGTTGGTATAATCAGATTATTGGGCCCATGTTTTAACATTTTGCTTGTGTTTAGGATAGAAATTCTGTGTGTAGCAATATGTTTTCAAGGAATGTGTTTACTATGCTTCTGTTTAATTTGTTACCATCACATTCACTCCCCTGCCTCACTGGGGATGTGGGCATAAGTGAGGTAGTTGAGGATTTTGTGCTTCACTGTGGTAGGCTTTGGTCAAGAAGTTTGGAAGGCACCCCCCTTGAGTGAGGCAAGGGTGTGCTGAGCCATTTGTTTGAATGAATACGACTCACAACGATGGCTTCATGCCGGAAGGCTGTGTGGGAGCTCATCCGAGATAATGTTCTACAGTAAGCAGGGCATGATGATGCATGTTTGTGATCCTGGCATCTGGGAGGCTGAGGTAGGAAGATCTTGACATTGAGGTCAGGCCCAGCTACATGATGAGATCCTATCTCAAAAAAAAAAAAAAAAAAAAAAATGTTCAGAGAACAGGTGCTCATGTTATGTTTTTCACTTCCTTTCTTAGGATGTAAATGAAGACCCTGGAGAAGATGTGGCCCTCCTTTCTGTCAGTTTTGAGGATACTGAAGCCACCCAAGTGTACCCCAAGTTGTACTTGTCACCCCGAATTGAGCAGTAAGTATCAGTGTTATTGATATCATGAGCCAGATGCTTCTACTTATTAAGACATTTGTCTGTTCCTTTTATGACATGTGAACTCTTAAAATTGCTTTAGTTTTCTTTTCTTAGAATCTTTTTATTGAGGAATTTTTTAAAAGGTGTGTGTGTATGTTTGTGTGTGTGTGTGTGTGTACACGAGTACACACACCTGAGTGTAAGTACGCCATTGCAACCACGTGCTAACAGAAACCAGAAGAGGGCATCAGATCCACTTAGTTTCAGGCAGTTGTAAGCTGGCCACCATGTGGGTACTGGGATCTGAACCAGGTCCTCTGCAGTAGTGACCAAGGCTCTTAACTGCTAAGCCATCTAGCTCTGGGTTGAAAGTTTTGATGGTATAATACATACAGATAGTATTTGAAAGTATAATCTTTCAGAGAATCTTATTCATGAAATTTATGGTCAGTGTTTTGTGCCTTTGAATCCTTGAAAGAATTGTAGGTAGACCAAGTCCAAATTCCTACTCTCTCAGGGCGTCCCCAGGGGGTAGTTGTAGCTGATGATGACTGCTGAATAATATCTGACCTAACTTATATGTCTGAAACTATCAGAGTTATTTGTGAAAATATAACCAGTTTCTTTAAGATGTTGAGCAAAAGTTAATCAGAAACAGATAAACGTAATATTAAAAGTAGATTAAAACAATGTTTGAGTTCTTCCTTTGTTAGCACTTTATGGTTTTATGCAATGTCCAGTCATAGTCAAAACAGTTTGCTATCATACTTGTATTCCAACCAACTAGCTCTTCTCTTTAGTACTGAGTTTTATAAAGACACGCTTTACAATGTCCTCATCGATGGCTTTGGTAGCTTATTCTACTTCAAAGGAAGCTGAGGTTCATTGAAAATGGATTATAAGCAGATTTGTTGGGAACTTCTGACAAGACATTTTTCATCAACAGAGAATTTTTTGCAGGTTTTGACTGAAATTCATTATTAAAGTTCTCTGTAAGGCATTTGGTCAAGGTTGGCATATTTTTGTCTGAGAGTAGATGTGGTTGCCATCCGACATTAATATTCTAAGCCATTTTCATATTCTCTGACCTCAGTTGCTCTGAGTTATGAGTCATGGACACCCCGTTTACAAATTGATATGATTCAGCTGCTTATATCCAAATGTGGGAGATTGTGAAAATCAGTACTGTGCAGGCATTCTCTCATTTATATATCTTTGATAACAACTGGAGTGAGATTTTACAGTAGCAAGTACTATATCTTGCCCTGCCCAGCAAATGTATTTTTAACTTAAAATACTGACCCATGTTAATAAAAGGCCATCAGCTGAAGGCAATAATGCTGTCTAAAATGGAGAGGTTCTGCTTTAAGGAGAGCTGCATACACCTAGATTCTGGCCCTTAGCGACCTATTTAATAATGTTATTCTTAGAGTTATAGTAAGTGCTATTCATAGAACATCAGGTGTATTGCCGGGCGCTGGTGCAGCCCTCACCCAGTAGCAGCTGTTTGTGTTGTCACTTTTGCTGCTGGAATTGATGACAAGTGAATGAGTGAGTGGGCAGTCAACAGGAAAGAGTCAGAGAACTGGAAAGGATGGGTCTGACGTGAATACACTCTAGTTCTGGACACTCAGTATGCACCTAATGAGTTAAATTCAGAGAGAAAGTCAGAGAAGCACATCCCAAGACGTCTGAGAAATGAGTATAATACCTTAACTATAGACAAGCAATTGCCCTCTCAGAAGAATGTTGTTCTTTGGTAATAGGATGGAGTGTGGGTCCTCAGGCAGACACCAAGTTCTGCTTCTAGGCTGTACCTCCAGCCCAGTGTTGGCTTTTAGTTAGAAATCGTATCTCACTACATTTCCCAGGCTGATTTCCACTGTTATGTAGCCAAAGCTGGCCCCCACTTGGAAATCCTCCCACTCCAGCCTCCAGAGCTGCCAGGATTGCAGGCCCCATGCCACTAAGCCTAACTAGAAAGGCATCTTTGTTCTCCTGAACTGAAGCCAGGTTATTTCTTTGAAGTGACAGTGCCTACTTTGCAAGAAAGCTTGAGAAAGGATATATATATATATATATATATATATATATATATATATATATATATATCCTTATTCCAAACATCCAAGATGCGGCAAGACAGTTGAATAAGGAAAGGTACGTTTCAAGTCATTTTTTCTGTTTCTAAAGCTCAGCTCTCTTAGGTCAAGTGTGGTGGCATATACCTTTAATCCCAGCACTCTGGAGGCAGAGGCAGGCTGATCTCTGTGAGTTTGAGGCTTCTGTCTACAGAGTGAGTTCCAGGACAGCCAGGGCTACACAGAGAAACCCTGTCTCAAAAAAGCAAAAACCAACCAAGCAAACAAAACCTGAGCTCTCAGTTGCCCTCCTAATGTGGAGGACAGGCTATAGATGATCTTTCCCAGCAGCTTGTTCTTGTTCCCCTCACTGATGTGTTTGCAGTTCACTACTCTCTTCCTACTGCACCTATGCTGGTTAAAGGTGTTCCCTCTGTGTATGGTGTCCTTTGCAGCACCCCCCACGGTGGAATGCGCATGCTTTAGGGCTTTGTTCGAATGCCCTCCCTACCAACACTGCCTCCGAGCACAGTTGACCCTCCCCCATCGTACTAAATTTGTCTTCATCTTACCATCTACTGCCGTGTGATGCACATTTCTCTAATCCTTTGCTCATCTACACACTCCTCAGAGTGATGAATTAGTGTATCATTCCCATAGTGCCTTCCTTGCACAGCAGTGGCTTAATTTTGACTGTTTTATAAGTCATATGTAATTCTAACTCCCAATTTGGAATGGCTATACTGAAAGCTTTAAACTTTTTTATGGTTAATACAAATTCACCTGATATAACTATATTTCTAATACCAAAGTAAGCAACCAGACATTACTATATCTTCAAGTGGAACTTCTCAAAATAAGACTTAAAAAAGGGTTATAATGAAGAATGGTAAATTATTAATTCTAATAGTTCCCAAACCCCTTATCTTGGTTGTAAGTTCTGGGGATCTCATTTACCCACAGTCCACTGAAATTTGAAAAATACTAAACAGAAAAGTATAGAAATATACAATTCATAAGCTTTAATTTAATTTGCACACCATCCCAAGAAGTCTTATGAAGTCGTGTGGTCCTGCTCCATCCTGCCTAGAATAGGAGTCACCTGTTTGTCCAGCTTTTCCATGTTGTACGTGCTCCCTACCTGTTAGTTACTATTTATGTCTTGATTATCAATCAGATTGACTGTCATGGTATCACAATGGCTGTGTCCAGGAAACCTTGTTTTACTACATAGTGGCCCAAAGTATAAGAGCAGCGGTGCTGGTAGTTGCGACATGCCGACAAGAAGCCCTGACTTGCTTAAAGTGATTTCATTTAAGGTGGAAAGGTGAAAATTTTCAACTTACGGGCTGGACATGGTGGCTGGGCACCGTGCCTGGGCATTGTGGCACATATGTTTAAACCTCAGCACTTGGGAGGCGGAGGCAGGAAGAGGATATCTGTAAGTTTGAGGCCATTCAGGAGTATACAGGGAGACTCTGTCTCAGAAGAAGAAAAAAAAAAAAAACCCACAAAACCAAGTTTTCAACTTAATAAGATGAAAAAGCCAAAGGTTGAGGCCACTCAGTTTTACAGAAAACAAATACTGTTTTCAAGAAATTGTGGTGGAAAAGCCTGTGCTAGTTTTCTCCTGCACATTAGACTATAGAAATTGCTATTGCTCTGTTTTGTTTTGGTTATTGTTAATCTCACACTTCATATTAATAAATTAAATTTTGTAATAGTTAAGTATGTATGTAGCAAAACTCAGTTACAGTTCAGCACAAATTCTGAACTTGAGATGCCTCAAGTTCTGTGACTTGAGGCATCTACTCAGGGTCCTGGAACATATCGCTCATGGGCAGAGGAGACTGTTGTATCTTTAGCTGCATGGAAGAGGAGTAGCGCCATTTCAGGAAGGAGATGGCCATGGGATTAAATTTTCAGAAGTGAGTGAAGGGGCATGGGTATTGTCTTGGACACTGTGTTAAGCTTTCATTTGTTACCTATATTTGCTGTTACCCAGCCAACTCTCAGCTATCCAAGCATTGTCTGTAGGTTCACATTTGAAGAGTACTTTGTGGATTCATGGGAAAAGCATCCCCAACTAGATTTGCCTGGCTGTTGCCTTAGCTGGGGGTCTGTTCCTTTCAGTTTCTGCTGTGATGCTTTCTGAGAATTCCCAAGCCCCACACAGGATATTGCACAGGCAGAAGCTCTAGGAGACCAAAAGCCTATTACACGTTATTATAAAATGGTCAAAAGAAGTCTTGCTTCTCCACCTACCAGTACATGGGCAGTGGGAAATTCCAGGCCTGTCTGGCTATTATCATTTTGCCCCAGCTTGCCTGTGCAGTAGGCAAGGATATTAACTAGTCTCAGAAATAGAAAAAGAAAACTACTACTGAGGGTGTTGTCATCACATGAAGGAAAGGGGATCAGTTTGTTATACTCCAAAGATTGTAACGATCTGAGTACCAAATGTCCCTAAATTAGACAAGCCCAATGAAAAGGAACATCTGTCAGATACATTGGTCAAAAACTCCCAAACACATTATGATTTTATGATGCTCTGAAGTCTGCCTGTTTTTCCGGGACCCAGGAATAGATGTTGGTGCCTTTGACAGCCCTGTCACACATGGCTTGCATGCTCTCGTGGTGCTGAGATGCTTATTGTCTTCAAGCCTCCCACTGTGCAGTATATAGCTTGCAGAATAAACACTTCTGAGAAGAACTTTGTGTTCTTCATGCATGAGGGACATTTGTGAAATAAACAGATTTCATGTACTATACATTTGTTTCCCAAAGAATCAAAACCAGTCCTTTGACTTAGACCTAAAGTTCTGCTCATTGAAAGGATGAAGCCAGTGTGAGTTATGCAAAAAAGAAGGAGGAGGGCAAGGACAATGAGGAGGCGGATTAGCTGTTGGTCAGAAATGCAAAGTATTAGGTTTGGGTTGCATATTAGAAAAGGGAAAAATCCTTTCTGAACCAGTTGCCTGGCTTTTTCCTGGCAGAAAAGCTGCCAACGTTAGGGTTACACCACCAGAGCCAGCAGTACACATGCCGTATGATCCCCTCGCCCCCGGACTGTTGGCAGGTCCCGCAGTGAGGTGAAAGGTGAAGTGGGCATCTGGGAGAGCACAGTGCTCATCTCTGAAAGGTGTGGGCTCTCTTCTTGGCTCCAGACAGTGTACAGGAGTGGTTTGAAGAAAACCAGCTTCGTCACTCCCAGGGCTGTTCCCACTCAGTGCATGAAAAGAGGACTCCAGCCCCTGAGGCAGACCAGGTGGCGTCTTTCACAAGTACAGAATTTGTTTTTAGAACTTTTTGTTGTTAAGTTACAGTCTGCCTTGGAAATAAGTACGCAGAGCTTACCAGCTCATAAATGTCCACCCATAGTGAGGCCTGTGGGGCTCACAGGCATGCGATCGTTCTTCAGCAGGAGCAGTCCTGCGAGAACTGACCAAGTGCAAGGCCCTTTGCTAGTGTGCCAGAGGCTGTCAAGATAAATATGATGTGGCACTGTGCCCTGCTTTGCTTAGAGTACAGTAAGAGGCATAAAAGCAACAAGTTGCAACTTGTGCTTAGTGAAGAAGACACATTGAGACTTGGCACTAGAATCCCTCTATTCCCCCAGTCTCTGGGTGACAAGCATGGCTCCCGTGATTTCTGGGCTCCATTGCCTCTTCTGAAAAGGAGGCACAGCTCAGTGTTAATTGTACCTACTCCAGTGAGGAAAGGGCCTTTTGTAGTGCTAAGCTCGTGGTCATTGCCTGATGATGGGAACACTGGAAGGTTTTCGAAGGCCTAGCTCTCCTAATGTCATATGGCTTCTCTAGAAATTAAATAAGCAACACGGTGACAATATATGTGTTCAGTACTTTCACATGTTCAAGTTGCTATTCTTTTACTCTACCATATGATGCTCATAATGCTGTTTCTGGCACATGTTTCATTCAGAGCTTTCCCTCCCCTGTAACCTGGTGTTCTTACACCCTTCCTGGTCTCCGTCACTGACAATCTCATATTGTCAACTCATTAAATTGTACTAAACTGTGTTCTGTGCTTCTATCACTTGATCATCTGAACTTTTGTCTTTACTGTTAGTGTTTTTATGTGTGTGTTAGTGCAGGTGTGTGCATGCCACAGCATACATGTGAAAGTCAGAGCACAACTCCAGAAAGTAGGTTGTCTCCTGCCACCTTACAGGGTCTGAGGATCACACTCAGGTTGTCAGGCATGTGGCAAGTACCTCTGTGGGCTGAGCTGTCTCACCAAACCCCCTAGATAATCTTCTTCCTCTTCCTCTTCCTCCCTCCCGTCCTCCTCCTCCTCCTCCTCCTCCTTTCTTCTTCATCTTCTTCTTGAAATTTTTACTTTATATGTATTGGTGCTTTGTATGATTGTATGTCTGTGAACCATATGGTGCAGTTCTTCCGGATGCTGGAAGAGGAGGTCAGATCACCTGGAACTGGAGTTACAGATAGTTATGAGCCATCACATGGGTTCTGGGAATCAAATGCAGGTCCTCTCCAAGAGCAACCAGTGCTCTTACCTGCTGACTTCCTCCCTAGCCCCCAGATCATTGCTATGGCCTTCTTTGTAGAAGACTCACTGGTCTTTATTTCTAGTATTAATATTTTAATTAATATTTAATTAATTTTTTCTAATATTAACTTTTTCCATAGCTTAAAACCCTGCTTTCTAAACATTTAATGGATATTTGTGTTTGTATTCCACTGTCACCTCAAATTCAAATGTCCAAATTTAGCAAAATGTCTAAACCAATCTTATCACATTGAATAGGGCAGCATTTCTTCCTGATTCACTTCATGTTCTTCTGGTTCTCTTAGCTCAGGTTGCACCCCACAGGCCTCTACCCACACAATCTCCCTCATGAACCAGCCAGTGATCCAATGCCAGAATCCACTGTGTAATGCCTTTCATTCTTTGTCATTCCTACCATCATCTGGGCCTGTCTTTCTGTTCCAATTGCCTTGTTGGACTCTTGACTCCTGCTCTCTTTGTGTTTGACTTCTAGTTAACTCCCAGTTTTAGCTTTCAATTTATTTCTATTTGGCACAGAACTGTCACTGTCTGCTGAAGTTCCACTCACATAATATTCTTGCTCAAACATTCCTCTAGTAATTCAGCTAGCAGTCTGGCGTTCAAGCAATTCTATATGGCTCTTATGTTCACCTTTCCACCCCCATCTGGACATTACATACAGCTTGCCATTTAGCCAGATGTTTTGACGTTTTTTTTCAGCAGGCTTTGTGTTTTTTCCACATCTGTACTTTTACTCAGACTAGTCCTTATACCAAAGCATTGCATTTGGTCCCTTCTCCTGCAGGTCTGCAAATGGCCTGTTCATCTTTTGGGCTCTTCTTGGTGGTCATCTCCTCTGTGGAACTTTCTTAACCACCCATCACATGCCTTCTATTAAAACTATACCTTTCTTCCTGTATTCCTGACTCTCTTGGCATATTGTCTTATTAAACTATAAACTCCCTGTTATTTGAGGGCTGCGAAAGACACAGCCCATTTTCTGCCAAGCTGGTTATACCTTACCTCCACTACCCACTAATATAATCTTCCAGAAGGGCAGAAGTTGATTATCTCTGGTCTCCATAGTTTTTTCTCATTTTGTTCCTGTAACTTGTAATCAGCAGCTACCTTCCTTGGTGGTTGGTTGCTTGGCTATGTTTCTGGGAGGTTGAACTTTACTTTATCAGAGTACTGTCTCACCTGAACACTGCAGATGGTGAATAAAGTCTCATGAAATCTGAACTTACAGTTTCTTATTTCCTCCCACTGTGGTCTCTCTTGCCTCCTTTTCCATACTGTACTTGGCAACAGACATGGTGTTTAGGACATTGGGATGGTTTATAATCCAGAGGCTGGGATACACTGAAATTTCACTCAGGTCTTTGAAAAGGGCCTTTGAAAATTCATTCTATTGTGACTTTACTCAGATGTTCCACTGATTTTAATATCTGGCATGATGGAACATATTACTTTAAGTGTTCCAAAAGAATTTGAGACTTGGTCTTATGTATCCCAAGTAGCCTCATACTCACTATGTAGCCAAGGATGATCCTGAACCCTTGATCCTCTACTTCTTTAACCTCCCAAATGTTGGGATAGTGAGTGTGACCCCCTTGAGTGCCTTTTCAAATGTGTAAATTTGAAAATGTGTGACAAAGCATAGATTGATTGGCAAAAGAAAATATAATTCTCCTCTTTGAGAAAGCAATCTTTGGCTGATGTATCTTAAAAAAAAAAAAAAAAAAAAAAAAAGAGGCCTCATATCACTAGAGGTAATTTGGGGTTGGGATTTAAGCACCAGCACAGCATAGTAAACATGACTTAATTTAGCCTTACTCATATTTACATGAGTCACTCAAATAATCCTATAATAAATATTGTGCTCCTGGAGAGGCTTTTTTCCTTTGATAAATACACTGTCCAGTGTATGCTAAGACAACCAGCTGTCGAGGGAGATGTTGGTCTGCTCTTGGTGGAAAGAGCTGTCTTATCCTCCAGGGACTTAAGATGTTCCTTTTACTGGCCTGGGAGCAGGGCCAGATGGGCTCTTCGTGACTTAGAATGGAATTCTGAAAAGTTCAGCTAGTTTTCATTAGTGAGTTTGGCCCGCTGTCTAGCCTGTGCCTCCCAGCACATCAAGAGCTCGGCCTTTGCTATGAAACATTGCAAACAGACTTAGATGAAGGGAAGATCAATCAGCCCCTAAATGTCATATGTTTGGCAACTTTTTGATGTGCAGCTTCCCCTCCCCCAGCCTTGGAAGTTAGTGCTAGCTCAGTGGTTTTGTTTAGGCCTCTTTTAGAATAAGCTGTACACACATCTGTGATAACTCAGGTCTCCTTGGTACATTCAGCTCTGGGTTAATTTTCTGCCCTCGGACCCCTCTGTGCCTGATCTCTCTCTCTTCAGGGCCTGGGTCCTCTCTGCTGTGTAATGACCAGCCTAAGCTGGAGTGCACACCACATCCTCATCCAAAAGAGGAAGCCTCACATTCTCTGCCAAGCATCTTAACAATCTGGACCAGGGTTTTTCTTGCAGGGAAGAAGAGAAATTTGTGATTTTTCAATTTAACACTAATTGCACTAGCAAAACTGTGAACATTGGTCATTTCTGCTGGATATAGTTGCTGTTCATTTATATTTATTCACAAGTAGGAAAAGACCTTTCATAGAAACTCTAAGATACATAGTGATAGTTAACAAAAACACTGGGAAGTTTTATAGTTAGAACTAGAGAAGTTAGAACATATTCCTGAACTGGTGGAAGATACCATCCTTTAGTTGGGAGAAGTAGAATGCCTCTTAAACAGTCTACACCCAGACTACAGAGAACTGAAGAATAAATGCATAAAGAGTTGACACTGGTTAAAAGAAGAACAGATTGCCACAGAGTAGCTGATGAGGACCCCGGACTTTACTCTAGAATAATGAATAGAAACATAAGATTTAAATATAGTTTTGAAAGTAACAGGCTCTTCAGTAGCCAATTTATGTACCTCATTAACATGCAAATTACAGGAAGGTGAATATGATCAAAATATATTATATACAGGTATGGAAATGTCACAACAAAACCCATTATATTGCACTATTAATATATGCTAATACAGTATAAAACAAGTATGAATAAAAACTTAACAAGTTAGATTGTTTTAAGTGAAAATTATCATCTAACCCTGCCATCCCCCACGCCCCTGGGTCTGCTCTTGTATGTTTTCTTTCTTTTTTTTTTTCAAGTCTTAGAAGTTGTTTATTTTTTATAGTTTCCACATAATATTTTTTTTAACTTTTATTAATTACACTTTATTCACTTTGTATCCCCTCATAAGCCCCTCCTTCCTCCCCTCCTAATTTCACCTTCCCTCCCCCTTCTTCATGCATGCCCCTCCCCAAGTCCACTGATAGGGGAGGTCCTCCTCTCCTTCCTTCTGATCTTAGTCTATCAGATCTCATCAGGAGCGGCTGCATTGTCCTCTACTGTGGCCTGGTAAGGCTGCTCCCCCCTCAGGGGGAAATGATCAAAGAGCAGGCCAATCAGTTTATATCAGAGGCAGTCCCTCTTCCCATTACTATGGAACCCACTTGGACACTGAACTGCCATGGGCTACATGTGTGCAGGGAGAAAGAATCTTCACCAACCCTTTATCTGACAGAGGGCTAATATCCAGTATATATAAAGAACTAAAGAAGCTGAAAAGCAACAAACCAAGTAATCCAATTAAAAAATGGGGAACAGAGCTAAAGAGAGTTAAACCTTACACCCATCAGAATGGCCAATATAAAAAACTCAAGAGACAACACATGCTGGAGAGGTTGTGGAGAAAGGGGAACCCTCCTCCACTGCTGGTGAGAATGTAAACTTGTACAACCACTCTGGAAATCAATCTGTCACTTTCTCAGACAACTAGGAATAGCACTTCCTCAAGATCCAGCCATACCACTCCTAGGCATATACCCAAAAGAGGCTCAAGTACACAATAAGGGCATTTGCTCAACCATGTTTGTAGCAGCTTTATTTGTAATAGCCAGAATCTGGAAACAGCCCAGATGCCTCTCAACTGAAGAATGGATACAGAAATTGTGGTACATCTACACAATGGAATATTACTCAGAAATAAAAAATAAGGAAATCATGAAATGTGCAGGTAAATGGTGGGACCTGGAAAGGATTATCCTGAATGAGCTGTCCCAGAAGCAGAAAGACACACATGGTATATACTCACTCATATAGACATATAATATATGATAAACCTAGTAAAATCTGTACATCTAAAGAAACTAATCAGGAGGGAGGACTCTGACTAAAATGCTCAATCCCCATCCCTAAAGGCAAAGAGGATGGACATCAGAAGAAGAAGAAAACAGGAAACAACCTAGGAACCTGCCACAGAGGGTCTCTGAAAGCCTCTGCCCTGCAGACTATCAAAGCAGATGCTGAGACTTATGGCCAACTGTTGGGCAGAGTGCATGTAATCTTATGAAAGAATGGGAAACAGTAAGATCTGGAGAGGACAGGAACTCCACAGGAGAGCAACAGAACCAGAAAATTTGAACACAGGGGTCTTTCCAGAGACTCATACGCCAACCAAGTACCATGCATGGAGATAACCTATGTTTTCTTTTATCAATGGTTTACTATTCCTGTAGTGATCAACCATTTTTTGACCTTCCTCTTGTGGTTGTGTTTCATCTGCACAACTAATGGTTGATTTTGCTTCCTTGCTGTCCCCTCATGGTTTTCTCACCCTCTCTTCAGCCCCAAGCCCTATCCGACCTCCTTGGTGCTGACTTTTTGCCACATTAAGCTTCCTGAAGCAGAACTCCATCCCTGTCACTTTCTCTTCTGCACCCTTTGTGCCTCTTTGCTGAACATATTGGCTAGGACATCCTATATCATCCTTTCCATCCTACTTGTATCCCTCTGAGAATTGTGTGTTCAGATGCCTGAACCAGAGGTAATCAGACCAGGGGTAGAGACTCCAAGGGCCCTCCATTAACGCAAAGGCAATAGGACTATATTGCTTTAAAAGATTTTTCTCAGCAGAGTTGCATGCTTTTAGCAGGAGGGCTCTGGGTTCCCTAGTTGCTATCCCACTAGATGTATATGTATAGCGTGCCTCTCAGTCTCCCCCACAGCCTGGATGACATTTGAGTGCTACCCTAGTCATAGAGCTATTTTGACTTTCCTGCTCTTCATTTCTTATGCCTTTGGATTAAACTATCATTGATGATCACTGTTTTCTCCTTGACTGGGGCCTGGCTTCCTAGCATTTTTATGCTATTCTAGATAGAGTGGTCCTTTAAAAACACAAACTTGATCTCATCACTCTCTCAGGTCAAAACAGAGCACATTATTTCTCCTCTCATCAGCCACGTCCAGCTCAGTGCTTTTGCCTGCATCTCTCTGACATTGCCTCCATCCCAGCTTATATCCGGTCCATCACTGGATGTGAGCATGCTTTTCTTCATGTTGTCTTCAGCTGGACTCCATCAAGCCTGTAGTTGCTTCTGCCTTGTTACTTCAATGACTCATCCCCTCTAATCTTTGTGTCACATACATGGTAGGAGTAGAATGCAATGTATAAAATGGGCGACTTAAGATCATGAAGCGGGTGTCATTAGTGCTGCAAGCAGGTCTCCCAGTCCTTTCCAAGTGTGAGGGCAGAAGGTGAGCTGGACCACAGAGCCAGAGTATCTTACGGTGATAGAATTGTTCTGGGTCACCATTGTGGTGGATGTACAATTCTGTATTTTTCAGAAAGCCACTAAATTATACACTATAAAAATGTACTGTGCTATTGGTAAAAGATAATTTTTAAAATGTTTCACAAACTCCTAGAAATGAAAGAAATATTTTAATATTTTATATTGAGTTATGAATTCAATATAAAATATAACTTATGAATTCATAATGCTTTTTTTTCCTCTTTTTTGAGTTACCATCTCATTTTGTGGCTCAGGCTGATCTTGATCTCTCAGTCTTCGTATCTGCTTCCCAAGTTCTGAAATTACAGAGCCATGAACCCTCACGTCCAGCTCTCATCATACCTTTAAAAACATTTTATTAATCCCACTAGTATGAACACGCACACTACACTTATATACAAATGAATATACAGATATAGCCATTGTACACATGCTGAGTGCATGTGGATGTTCTTATGTGTGGATGTGATACACGTAAGCTACTCGTGTGCACATAGATAAATGTATTCCCACACTGTCTTGGTCAGCTTCCATTGCCAGGAAAAAAAAAATCATGAACAAAGTGGCTTCAATAACAGGAATTTATTTTCTCATGGTCATAGTGTCAAGAATGTCCAAGATCAGAGTCCCAAGAGTTTGTGTTTGGTATCAAGGTGTCAAAATTTGGGGTCTAAAAGCTAGATGTGTGGCACATACCTGTAGAACTCTAGCATTCAGACTGAAGCAGGATGATCATGAACTTAAGGCCAGCTGCAGTGAGGTGCTGAATAAGGAGGAAGGAAGAAAGGAAGGAAGGAAGGAAGGGAGGGAGGAAGGAAGGAGGAAGGAAGGAAGGAAGGAAGGAAGGAAGGAAGGAAGGAAGGAAGGAAGGAAGGAAGAAGAAGGGAAGTCTTGGTGTATGGCCCTGGTCCATCTTCCTAACTGGCAGAAGACCGCCTCCCGCCTGTGTCCTCCTCGCATGGCAGAGAAAAGTGCTTGCATGCCCTCATTTTCTTATAAGGACACTCATCCCATCACAGTGTTTACCCTCATGACCTTATCTAAAGTGTTTACCTTCCGAAACACCCAGTCTCCTAATTGGGCTAAGAGCTTCACCATATAAATGGCAGGTGATGAGGGGCTGGAGAGATGGCTCAGCAGCTAAAAACACTGTTTGCTCCTGTAGAAGACCCCAGTTTGGTTCCCAGCACCCACATGATGACTACTCACAACCATCCATAACTGCAGGCCGAGGGTGCTAACACCCATTTCTGATTTCTGCAGGTACCAGGCATAATCAACATATATATTTATGCATGTAGACAAAACACCGAATTATCTACACATAAAATATTTATTTATGTACAAATAAAATAAATACACATAAAATTTTAAAATTTTAGGTGACAGAGGCTGGAGTGATAGATCAGTAGTTCAGAGCACCACCTGATCTTCCAGAGGACTCAGGTTCAGTTCCCAGCACATGGCAGCTCACAACTATCTGTAACTCCAGTTTTAGAGGACCTGACACCTTCACATAGTCACTTACGCAGGCAAAACACCAATGCACATAAAATAAAAATAAATTTTAAAAGGATTATTAAGAAACAAAACAAACAACCCCCAATCAAGAAAACCCACAGAATCAACTAACCTGAGCCAGGTGGAGGTCACAGAGACTGAACTGCCAACCAGGTAGCATGCATGGGACTGAGCCAAGCCCTCCACATGTGGGTTACAGTAGCTTGGTCTTCACATGGGACTCATAATGGTGGGAACAGGAGCTGTGTCTGACTCTGTGGCCTGCCTTTCCCAAAGGCAACCTCCTGATTGCCTTTACTAGGAGAGCAGGTGCCTAGTGTTACTGTAACTTGATATGCCAGGGCTGGTTGATAACCTTTGAGGCTGGCTCTTTTCTGAAGAGAGGAGGAGGAATGGATGGGGTGGGGACTGGGAAGAGAGAGGGGAAAGTGCAGTTGGGGTGTAAAAGAAATAAAATTAAAGTAAAAAATAGAAATTTTTTAAAACATAAACTATTTTTTTCACTATTTTAATTTTTATTATTTTATAATGATGAATTCAAGACACCCCCTCGTTATTTCTTTTTTTTCTTTTTCCCCCCTTGTTATTTCTACCTAGTATTTAGTGTTATAAAAATGTTTCATGTTTTGTTGTTCTTTTGTACCTTTTCACACATTTACTTTGTTATTTAAAAACAAAGAGCTTGAAATAATTTTTTTATTTTTTTTTATTAATTACACTTTATTTACTTTGTATCCCCCCTGTGGTTCCCTCCCTCCTCCTGTCCCACCCAATCCCTCCCTTCCTCCACCCTCTGCATGCATGCCCCTCCCCAAGTCCACTGATAGGGGAGGACTTCTTTTCCTTCCTTCTGATCCTAGTCAATTAGGTCTCAACAGGAGTGGCTGCGTTGTCTTCTTCTGTGGCCTATTTAAATTTTAGGTGACAAATACATTAGTCTGCTATGGCCACAGATGTATATGTGGGTTACAGTTATGCAGTATCCACACTGCATTTGTTCAGTCTTGACATGATAATTAGTGTGCAACACAGTAGGAAGACTCTTCTGTCAATTCTTTGGTCCCATAGTGTTATGAAATAAACAGACTTGGAATGTTTATCATAAAGGGTATATAATGAGTGATCACTTCTCCAAGAATTCTTTCTTCCAATGTATTAATATTTGCTTAAGTAAAGGAACATTTTAACTTCCTTCAAAATAGCTAACATAATTACTATGCTAGGAAGTTCTTTTGCCTACTGTTTTGTCTCATAGTGAAATGACAGATTCATAAGGAGGTCTGTCACTCTTTTACGCCTTTCCACTGAACATAAACACCTAATATAGTTCATGCCATACATGGGAAGAAGAGCTTAGGAAGAGCAAGGCCTGACACTTGGAAGTACTTGTGTTTTGCCTCTGACTCCCATGAAGCTTTACAGGTCTCATCTCTTCTTTCCAGGCACTGAGCTCTCAGAGATACCATTATTCTCTCACTAGTGTATTTCTGTATCCCTGTTGATCTAGACAGTGTCACCTAGTTTTTAGAATAGGATGTGGGTGCAGACATAGACATATATGTCAGGTGGGTTTTAATGTTGATAATTTCCTTCCTAAAAAGTACATTGACTATATCATCCTCAGCATATTTTCAAAGGGATATTACTTAGTACCTAAGTAATGCTCTGGCTCCTGATTACAACTGTTTGGTTTAAGTGGGTAATGACTAAGGCTCCTACTATGTAAGTTTAGTATATGAAGTGGAGCTCCTTGTACTGTTGTTGGAGGAGAAAAGGTAGCGTCAGTGTTGTCAGATTTTACTGTGTAGGTTTTATTAGAGAGCATGTAATTTGATCCCGGTATGTCTGATTTTGAGTCCCATAATAAAGGGCTAATGATGATATTGGAGTTTTCTGTACTTATTAAAGTTCAGACACACCATCCTTTACAGAAGCACTAACAAGTTAGTGAATGGAAGGCCTTTGATTTAAGGAAACAAATGATGAGCCAGCGCACAGCGAGCAGAGCCATGAGAGGGAGCGAGTGGTCTGTCCGCCAACATTATCCTTTATAGCCATTTCAACAAAATAGAGGACATTCTTGGAGAAACTTGAGATCTGCTTCACCCAGTTGAAGCTTGCCCACACCATTAATTTGGAGATAGATAAAGCAGTGGAAAACTTATTTCATCGACAGTCTCTTTTCTATATGCACAGAATTTTCCCCTCCCACCTTTTTATCCCTTCCCTCCCTACTCCACCCCAATCTTTAAAAAGTATGATGTAAGACTGGGCTGTTTCGTGCCAAGTTTTCCTCCTGGAACAGATTTTGACAGCCATGTTGCTCTGAGGAAGGAGTTTATGACCACACGCTAATAACGCTCTGATGTCCTCACCCCTTCTTACCCAGAACCTTTGCCTAACCTTAATTTTGTCAGAATTTACCACAAACTATTTAGTTTTAAAACTACCGGAAGATGTTTTGAAAGCTTTTAAAGCTTTATTATATGTTGTATATTTACTCTCAAAACCAAATTTATTTAAAGTTTTAGATTTTTCTGTTCATAGACTTAAGAAAATTTTCTTAGAATATTTCTATGTAGATATTAGATGTTTTGGTGACCGGCCTTCATTGTTTCCATTCTGTTAGGGTTATTTACCAGAAACTATTCATTTAATTTTTGCCAACGCTTTTTAAAATTGTGAGTGTGTGTGTGTGTGCACATGCATTTGCATAAATGTGTGCTCATGTATGTGCCACACCCAGGTAGTGAGGTCAGAGGATAGCTTTCAAGTCTTGGCTCTCTTTTTCCACCATGTCGATCTTGGGGATCAAACCTGGTTGCCAGGCTTGGCAGAAAGTGTCTTTACCCACTGGACCATTTCACCAGCCCTCCAACTTCTTCTGTAAAAGAAGAAATAAATTTGTAAGGAACACATGTTGGAAACAACCAGATTGATTGGGAATATTTCAGTATGTAAACAACCTAGGTAGTATCTGCAAATTAACAGACAGAGAAATTGTGGTATTTCTGTCTCCCCACTTCACTCTCACTCACTCTCCTTCTCTCCCACAGGGATGGGGAGAGATTATTCAGCTTTAAGATTGAAGATACTGCCATTTTACAGCAACATAAACAAATCTAGAGGCTAAACTCAGCTGCATAAGCCAAACACAAGAAGAGAAACAGTGCATGATCTCACTTTCTAAAGGATGAACATATAGAATGAGAGAATTCAAACGAGTGGAATGGTAACTAACAGGGTCAAGGAAGACAGGGAAGTAGGGAGAAGTGAATTAGAGGATATAAACTCTCAGCTGTGTAAAATAAATACATTTAAAAACAAATATATGCATGAGGGCTACAGTGTACTAAAAACTTACTAAGGCAGTACAAATGCTAAAATGAAAACTATGTTATATTTGAGCATATGTATGCATGTGTGCACGCCTGTGTTCATGTCGCCATTGTCCTAGATAGCACTAATGATTACCTTTGTTTCATGTTTTAACTGCTCTTTTGGTGAGTTTGAACATTTTATGTTAAGCTTAAAAGATAGAGACATGCTTCTCTCTATATATCCCCCCGCTTTGTTTTTTTTGAGACAGGGTTTCTCTGTGTAGCCTTGGTTGTCCTAGACTCGCTTTGTAGATCAGGCTGGCCTTGAACTCACAGAGATCTGCCTTCTGCCTGCCTCTGCCTGCCTCTGCCTCCCGAGTGCTGGGATTAAAGGCATGAGCCATCATGTCCAGCTGACATGCTGCTGCTTAAAGGAGTTCTTCCACTTCGATGCTGGTCTAGAAGTTGTGGAGCATTCAGTCCTGACAGCTCTGAGCTATACCTGACAAGTGGTGGTCAGCACTGTCTAAGTCTGGGCAGTTTGACTCCAGCAATGTTGACATGGGGGTCAAAGGGATCTCTTGGCCTTGGTGGTAACAGATAAGTGTTTTCCAAGGCGAATCTCAGTGTATAAGATGTAGCATTACAATGAATTTGTTGGGAACAAACAAGAAGAGACATGAAGTTGGGAGGGAGAGGAGGAGGAATACATCAGGAGAAGTTTGGAGGGTGGAAATGGTGAGTGGGTATGATCAACACATATTTATAAATGTATGACCCTTTCAAAGAATAAAAAGTACCTTAGCAATAAAATTAGTTTTTTAAGAAGTAAAAGAATCAGATTGGAACACATATGTTTAGTATATATTTAGACTCATCAGTGACTCCCATAATATTTGGTAGAATCCCCGACCAACATAAAATACATGGCCTTTTTGTGAGGCAACTGAGCAGTGGTAACTGTACTGGTTAGTACTTTAGTCCCTCAGTCTCTGTGTTGTTGACTGTTTGGGCTGAATCACAATTTTTATTCAGGGGGAAAGGTTGTCTCCTCGATTTCCCGAAAGACAGGTGCATCCTTGGCTGCCACACTGGGTGTCAGTAGCAACCGCCAACATTGACAGTCAGCAGTAGCTATACTGTCCCCTTGCAGAGGATGATGGCGTGAACATCTTCAGCTGACCATCAGTCTACCATCATCAGTCTTTAGGAAGTTCCCAGGGCTTATATCTGTGCTAAGCTTTCACAAACCCTTCACTCATAGTCTTCATCTAAGCCTGCCACACCTGCACAATGCACAGCAATTCAAAATTAAAGAAAGCCCTGCAACTGGAGTACTCTCTCTTGGTCCTGTGCCCAACTCCCCCAAGCTTCAGGCCCTCGGCACTCAGACATGCCGTGTGTGTGTGTGTGTGTGTGTGTGTGTGTGTGTGTGTGTGTGTATGTGTGTGTGTGTGTGTGCGCGCAGATGTCTGTCTGCCCACTTCCTGCCCTCCCTTCCTCTCAGGAGGGAGGGCCACAGCTCACTAGGTACTGTCATTTGAAAGTGTGCGTCATGATTTTAGTTGTCATCTTTTTTGTTATTTTGTTGTTGTTGTTTTTATGGCTAACTATTCCCAGGTCAGGTTTTTGTTTTCTTGTGAGAAATAGAGCTAATCAGAGAGCATTTTGCATGTTTACATTTTAAAGCTCTTTTTGATAGTTTTATCAGAAGGGTTCCCCAGCAACTTCTTTTGAAAGATTTTTGTCTTGAAGATCAACAGGGCACAAAGCCCCATTTACCCTTTTACCCAAATTCTCAGTCTCCAGGAAACAAATGCAGAGTCTTTACTCACTGCAGCCTTTGGAACACCTTCTGTCTTAGAGAGTCACTGGTGCCAGAAGTGTAGCTGAGTGCCCAGAGTGCCCACCTCCCACACCAGAAATGAAAGTTGTTTTCATTTCGAGAAGCCATTCTTTCAAACTTACTCTTTATGTCATTTACCTGTTTATGTTTACATCTTTGTAACAAAATGTTCTCATTAAGGTGGTTAAAAACATCCTTTAGGTTTTTTCTTGTCCCCTGAATTATTTTTTTTTAAAGGAGTACAAGCAGAAAGAAACACGCTAAAGTTTTAAACTTAGTCCCATTGGGAAGTTTTCATAGCAGTACATTGCGTTTCTCGACATGGGTGCTGTACTCATTTTGGTTTGTGGTTCTATGTTGTATAGTGTGGGACATGTCATAGCATTGGCCCTTGCCTGCTAAATGTCTCAGTACATTTTCAGATGCCCCATAAAGGGCTCTGGTCACTTCACTTCAGAAAAAAAAAATTTTTATTTTTTTTCCCCCTTTGAGTTTCAGGGGATAAACTGGTAGCTTGTTAAGTTGTTTGAGAAGCCTATTTCTAGTCACAAAAGAGATTTCTAAGGGATCCTAGAAAGATCTTAATCTTATTCTGCTTGGCTGGCCTATTATTTTCAGAGTGAGTTCCATCCGGGAGGGTTGCATGGAAGCGGTATCATGAGCTCACTCTGGCATACTCTATATTTGGCTTTCCCGTTCACAATCTCTTCTCTGATATGGTCCCCCTTGAATAGGCTTCCCAGAGGTATCTGTTTACCAAGACTTGTTTTGAAGCTTACTAATTTTCTCAAGTGTAGAAAGCCCCTCTGCTAATAAGGAACATTTCAAATTGTATGTGTAGGTTGCTTCATTGGACTCTGGAACATGTTTTGCCATGGAAACCATTTAGTACATAGTTAGGTTACCAAGGAAACCGGATGTACTGAAGGAGTCCATCAAGCCATCGTGCCTGCTTAATTACCTTTTGAGAGAAAA
This sequence comes from Psammomys obesus, assembly GCF_907164565.1. Classification (NCBI taxonomy): domain Eukaryota; kingdom Metazoa; phylum Chordata; class Mammalia; order Rodentia; family Muridae; genus Psammomys; species Psammomys obesus. The sequence continues at coordinate 34,935,588 of NW_026585644.1, forward strand.
GAGCCAACCCTTTTTCTTTCTCCTTGGTAGCTACTCGTTAGACAAGCACATTTTGACAAAGGATGAGCCAGCCATAAACCAGCTATAGCAGAACGCACCCTCTCAGTTCACACAACAAAAGTCTGTGGAATGAGAGACCTCCAAAGTAGAGTCATATCTCTCTTGTTTAAAGTAGAAGTATAGAATAATCAAAAACCAAACTGTCACTTAGTGATGAATTATTACAGGTAAGGTGCAAAGCCACTTCACTTCCCCTTACGATTTTTAGTACTCACCCATGTCAAGGTGGGTGAGTACTAAAGTCAGCAGGTCTGGTTCTGTGAGCATAGGGCAGATGATGTGCTCAGCTTTTTTTTTTTTTTTTTCTTTTTTTGCTTTGTTTTCCAAGTTTCTTTGCAATAAGTGATTGTCTGTCTTTATAGTCTGTGTGTGTGTCTCATGTCACCGAGGGGTTAATAGCAAGACATTTCCCTGGTACTGAATGTGTCACTCTCTAAGGAAAGAAGAATCTAAGAAACCAATGCTCATTGCATTGCCTTAAATAAAAATGGCTACACCATGATTGTGGTGGTTCTATCGAATTTCGTTTTGAAATGAAGCTGAGTATTTCTTGAATGTTTGCTGTGCATGTTTATTTCCAGAACTTGCCTGTTCCTGTGGCATGCTGGGATATGGTTGCCATGCTGACACCAGCTGCATGGTTCTCAGCTCTTGTGTTTATCCTGGGATCATTCATTTAACATCTTCAGCAAGAGTCATGGTTTCTCTTCTCCTGTCTTAGCACCTTGGGACTCCTTCATTTCAGCCAGTTATTTCCTATGTTTGTATGCAGCTTAGTGGCAATAATTTCACTTCACCTTTGTGCAGTACTTTATATTCCGTGTACAAAGTGCATGCTCAGTGATTATCTTTGCAAGCAGCATAACATAGGCTTTGGCATCCCTCTCTCCCAGGGTGAAAATTAATTCACCAGTACTCTAAAGGGTTTGTCTACTCTTCTGGCTTGTTCCAAGACCTGGAGTGAGAGAGAGAGCACAGGGCTTCTAGAGTCCAACTTCCGTGCACTGTGATGCCACATACATGCCCTTTGCAAATGATTTCCCTTAGTTCTCTTATTTCTTGGTGGGTGGTGTGGCTCTCTTTAGATAAAGTCATCTAAGAGAGACCGAGTCTTTCCTCTCTGGCAGTTTCTGTCAGTGTTCTGGACACACTGGCCATAGCACATCTCTCTCCTCAGCAAATTGGCACCTCAAAACAAGCCCCTGCTATAGACCACTTATTAGTGAATTGGTACCTTTACATATTTTATAAAGTGAATGAATGCCTTCAGGTATTCATCATGGTGGTTAATAATCATATTTTGTTTTATATAGTATCTTTTCATCCAAAGCATCTATTATCTGCCATTATATAGGGGAGGCTGTTTACTTGTCTAAAATATTTACAGACAAAGGGAACAGATTTCTTTGAGGATCTTGTGTAAAGCAGACACTGTGCTAGATGTTTTGCATATGTGATCTCAGTTTATCCTTGCAAAGAACCATCTGAAGAAGGTGATGTTCTGTATTTTACAAGTGAAGAGGCTGTGGTTCAGACAGGCTAAGTAAATTACAGTGCAAGTGGAAAGCTGAGGAGATATTGGACTTCAGCCCACCCTGATTCTAAGGTTCACATTCTATGAACTCTGTACTTTTCAGGATTCCCAGTAACCAACAGAAGGACTGGTCTTAGACACATGGTGATGAGGCAGACGCTGTCATTTCTTTTTCCCAGCAGCATTGGGAGCGGACCCACTCCTTTCCCTTCCGTCTCAAGCTCATGTTCTGATTAACAGAGCTTGTGTGCATGTCCCACACTCACATCGCTCCACAGTTCTTTGAAAGTGAGCTGTAACTAATTACTAATAGAGAACGAACATGAAAACAAGTATCATTTAGAGCAAGATAATTAGAAACAGGGTTTGGCCTCTTTCTGACAGACTACAATTTATTTGCATTAGTTGCCTAATCGGCCTCTGGATTTTCTCCCAAAAAGAAAATTGGGTTCAAACCATCTCTTGGAAAGAAGAGTTGCCAGGCTCTTGTTGGGATACCAGACCTCCCCCATTTTGGGTAGCTGTAGTTTCCACACAGGTTTTTACCATTTTTGCTATGAGCACTGAGCCCTCCCTAGAGAAAGGAGAAGTTTGCATGATGTAGTGACCAGGCTGTCCAACACTACAAATAAGTCATCCAGGGTGGTGCATTTTCCTGAGATATGGATGCTCTAGTATTCTGGACATAGTACCCTTCCCATGCTCAGAAGACCTGAGGCTTGGTAACCCACCTGGTTAAACAATTTAGGGTGGAGAGCCTGTATCCCTGAGAGTTTTGACTGTAGACCTGGATGCCCTGGAACTGGCACACTGCAACTAGTAGGGCTTGTGGACCATTTTTGTCACATTCAAAGCCCTTCTTTGGGTTGAGCTATTCATTTCTGTCCAGTGGCCTCAGCACCAGCTTTGATCTGTTTCCTGATAATTGTATCCCCACCCTTCTCCCTTGTAGGAAGGGAAGAGGTCTCTCAAGTTCAGGGACATCTTCCCCTTGCCTGGGTTCTCAGCTTTCTTTGGTTTGGGCATGTGGAGGGAAAAGGATAGTGCCAGGGTGAATGACTGAACATAGAGGAATGGGAGCATCCCAAGAACCGCAGTGAGTAGAGGACAGCTGCAGCTGCTCCCTGACTTTGAACTCGTGCAGTTACACCAACAACAGTATTGGTATAGGGATCTGTATATGCTGTTGTAACACCAGAATCCCCAAACCACTCCTGTCATCACTAACAGATGTGCCTTGCGGAGCTAAGAAAGAGGAGTTTTCATGAGGAGGTGTGATATGAGCGGTCCTAAAGGATGGTCACCAGCTACCAGGCAGGCCTTGAGTCAATGACAGATTCACTTCTTTTGGCTGCTGTCTACACCAGGCTTTGGCATGAAGTTTTACAGTAACTTTTATGTGTTAGTCTTTGCCAGGAGCTCAGTCTGTAATTCAGTTGGGGCTAGGAGTGGGTTGAGTTCTGCACAGCCACTTTCTTCATTGAGCCTCATTTCCCCATCCCTGTTTGTCTTCATAGTAAAACCTTTCAGCAATCACTTGAGCAGTTTTGTGTGTTATTCTTAGTGGGTAACACTTTGATACATTAACACCTGGCAGCATTTCACTTGAAGTTGTGGAGGATTTTTTTTTTTAACTGTGACTTTAACATTAAGAATGCAAAAATTCCTTCAGATTTTGGATCCCATTTCTTGGATGCTCCTCTTCACAGAGACCTATTCACAAAATGCTCCCCTCCCCCACGCTCATATGTTTTTTGTTTTTTTGTTTGTTTTGTTTTTCTTGAGCATTCTATTGGTTGGTTCATTGTCACGCCTGTTTTCTGAGATGCTAGTTGCTGTATTTGAAAATACAGTGTGAAATATGGAGTAGCTACCTATACTGGCTAACAGACTTCTGTTTTATTTTGTCCATATTCATGTGGGATTCTCAGCCTAGCATTTCTGAAACAGCTTCTGCAAGCCAGTATGGTTTTGGTCAAGACTTTGGAATTGGTATTCCAAACTATAGTCTCTCAGGTTGCTATTTAATGGAGTCTATGGTTAAAGCTAATTAATATATCCTACGTGGTATGCCTGTCTTTGAGACCTCTTCACACATTGAACATGTTGAATCAGAGCCTTGGGAACTCCCTAATAATGTAGAGATTCTTTGAACCCATTTAGACTTACCCACCTAGAACGGGGGTGGAGAGACTCAGGAGTCAACATTTTTCACAAACTTCATAGGGAGTCGAATATTCCCTAAACTTTGAGAACTCATGGCTTAAAGTTTGCGCATTACTCATTTATTTTGGTGTTATTACCCAAATTTCCTCCAGGACACACATGATGGCCTTTATGCAACTCTGCCCTTGACTTGAATCCTGTGAATTATTCTCCTAGGAAGGAGTCTGGCCACACTTCCCCTAGGACTCAGCAGTCCCAGAGAGAGCCAGACTGAAGCAGCAGCATCAGGACCCAAGTCACTGGCTTCTCTTATGACTGTTGGGCGTGGCTCTTCGCAGATATGCTGGGGTAGTGGACCTTACCCATGACACTTGGAAATCACCTTCCTAGGTCATAGATGACTACTTAGCATTAGACACCAGAATATAGCTAGCCTAAGCTCTGGAGCCTTATAATAATAGTAATTAAGATAATGATACTTTGTACCTCTCAAGTGTCTTTAAACTGAGGGCCTTAAAGTACCATATTAAACAAAGTATGCAACACTTGGGGAAGAGAGGTCAATGCTAAGTTCCTTACTTTTCTAGATTTAAAGCTAAAGAGGACCGTGAAAGCTTAGCTTAGACACTTCTTTTGGATAACGATGTAGTTAACTTGGAAAAGGAATTTTTTTCAAAATAAAGATTTGTGATTTAGGTCAGGGAGTGGTGGTAATAGGTGTTGCACAGTCCATTTTGAGTGAAAACAGCCATATTTTATTGCTCTAATTAATGCTTTTAATAACAAGAGATGTTTGGCTGGAAAACACCATAATTTTTCTTGCTCACATTTCTTTGTATTAAACCTTGTATTCCTTCTGGGTACTTCATTTACTTTCCTTCTTTTAGCGTCCTTTACTCATTTGCAAATTATTCTAGAACCTCTAGGTAGCGACCCTTTGGGGGGTGAACAACCCTTCTTCTACAGTGGTCACTACCTAAGACCATGGGAAAACATATATAGTTACATTACAACTCATAACAGTAGCAAAATTACAGTTATGATGTAGCAATGAAAATAGCTTAATCGTTGGGGGTCACCACAGCATAAAGGAACTGTATTAAAGGGTTGCAGCATTAGGAAGATTGAGAACCACTGTTCTAGACTCAAAGACTATTCAAAACAGCAGCTGCAGACTCCTTAAAAACCCATGCTCAGACCCATTTATTGCACAAGTAAACACTTGGGAGTATTAAACATTTAGATAAATAAAGACTTGTTTAAGTAAAGATGGCCCAGGGAATGTGAGTATGAGGGGCGTGCCAGTGGTGGGACTTTGAACAGAGCAGTCCTCTGTGTGCTGGGTCACATTAATTAATGCATATTAAATGAGTAAAGCTGAGACTCACTGAGGCCCTCTACAAATCCCCTTTAGTTAGCATCATTTTTTTCTTCCGATATTTCTTTTATATTCCTCTTTGAGGTCTTGACTTTGGACCCCCTGGAGTTTCCTTGTTAGTCTATTAAGTGCTCTGACATCGCCTTATCTGTAATCTTCATATCACCTTCCTGTACACTACTGAATAATACTACTAAATGTTTACATGGTCCAGAAAAATACAGTTGAGTACATTAAAGAAAAAAAAAGCAAAACTAAAAACCACCTAAGTTACAGTATCAAGAAAAAGGACCCAATGAGATGGCTTAGCAGGTACATTGATGCACAGAGCTGAGGACCTGACTGTGAAGGTGGAAGGAGAGCACCTACTCCACTTCGGTGTCCCTGACTCCCACACACGCTCTGTGGCACACATGTGTGCTAGTGCCAGCTCCACCTCTCCCCCCCACCCCTTTACTCTCTTTCATTCACACACACACACACACACACACACACACACACACACACATTGCAAATAAAAATAAAGTTCTTATAAGGAAAGAAAAGGTACTTGGCTACTTCTGGGGCATTCAGCTTGCCGTGTGTGTCCCAGTGCCATCAGCTGCCTAAGTGGACAGTCCCCTACAGACACAGTGTGGGCTCCCTTTGCTCAGCTACCAGGGTATGTGGAAGTAGCATAGCTCTTCAGTGTAGCCCAGAGGACCCTTTGCTTACAGATAAAAATGAAGACAACAGATTAAGAATCTAAAGAGAAGTAGACGTGGTGGCATATGCCGGTAAGCCTGTCATGGTGCTTGGGAGGTGGAGGCAGGAGGATCAAATATTCGAGCTCATCCTTAGCAGTAAGTGAGTTTGAGGCCAGAAGAGCTACTTAAGACCCACCCTTGCTGGGCAAGGGTGGTGCACTCCTGTATCCAGCACTCAGGAGAGCAAAGGCAGGTGGATCTGTCTGAGTTTGAGGCCAGCCTGGTCTACAAAGCGACCAGGACAGCCAAGGCTACACAGAAAAACCCTGCCTTGAAAAACAAAGCAAAACAAAAAAGACCATCTTCAGTAACAATGACCAGTTTCAGAGAAAAGGACAGTAAATGTATTGGTTTTTAAACAAATAGTTGATGTAGCAGCGCTCTCCTTGTGGAGCACTTGCCCTGGAGTGCAAAAGATGGTGAGGATGCAGGTGTGTGTTATCTGCCTCTTCCCTTCCTGCTAAGCTGGCCGAGCTCGAGGTGCTGCAGGCAGTAATAGAAATGGCTGATGGGGAAAGGGCCGTACAGCTGTTAACACCATTCATCCTCTGGCTCTTCATTGGGAAAATATAAACAAATATTTGTGTACTGAGGGACACAGTCTAGAGATACTGGGCGGGAGAGAGAAAGGGAGGGGAAGGAGGGAGGGAGGGAGGGAAGAATGAGAGAGAGAGTAACAACAAAATGGCACACAATTCCTCCTTTCCTAATCAGAATGGACAGGAATAGGGACAGGAAGTTTGCCACACCAACCACCAGGTGGGGTTGGCAGCCATGGGCAGCTCAGTTGCTGTTTCAGAGAGCTTCCTGCTCCTTCATGGGCCAAAGAGGAAGTTTGGAATGAGTTGTTTTATATGTTGGTTATTCATAAAGTGAAGTGCTTGTATTTTAGGAAAAATATCTATCTGTTATAGTAGGCCGCTTTATTATGCTAGACATAACGCCTCTGAGAAGAAAAGAAAAATAATTTATTTGTTAATAAAACAATTCTAGCTGTTAATAATGCCTCATATTCCTTCTCCAGTATTCATTCAAATGTTACCTCTTCTATAAAGCATTTATGTATTTCTTGCCTATCCATGTACTAGACAAAGATAAAAGTGCTCCTGTGTGGCCCCATCTGCCCAATAACAGCTGATATCCTATTGAGTTAAAGTTATTTTCCTGTGCATGTACCCCAGCATTGGTTGGTGGGGTTGATGGGGAGGCAGTTAAGACCACATATTATTTACATGTCTCTACCAACTGCTAACACCAAAACCTGGAGGGTGTTGGTCACAAGTTATAAGTATTTGGGAATTATAGCTTTTTCCATAGAGTATTGAAAGAATATCATTAGCAGTTCTCATGCAACTTAATTCCAACAAAGTAATTAATTTCAGAAACCTTTTAGAAAGGGGTATTTACCTTAAGAGGAAAGGGCTACAGTGTTTATTGCTCAGTCTGTGTAAGATTTCTCAGTTTTTAGTACAGCAGATGAATGGGATTTCATATGTGAAGTTTCAGTTTTGTGGTTTATTTGAAATACAGTTTTATTGTCTGAGTTGAAAAAATTAGACCTTTATATCATAAATGGCTTCAAGTAGTCTACTGACATCTTTGCATACCAGGTCAATGAGACTGGAACTTTATGAAAAAATAAGATTTATTCCATTGATAGGAATCTCCTTCCTAGCAAACTTTTTAAAATTAAATTGGTTCTCTCTCTCTCATTTTTTCGAGACAGGGTTTCTCTATATATCCCTGGTTTTCCTGGAACTCACTCTGTAGATCAGACTGGCCTTGAACTCGTAGAAATCCACCTGCCTCTGCCTCCCAAGTGCTGGAATTAAAGGCATATACCTCTACTGCTTGGCTTTTAAATTGGTTCTCAATAGAAACGTGTATTGCTCTACAAATTTTGGACTTTCATGAGAATGAAAATAATATTTACTTGAAGAAAACTCTTAAGTCTTTTTTTCCTTATAAAATAGTATTTTCCTATGTGTGGAAAATTTTGGTCTTTCTAATCTTGACTGGAAAAGTTTCTTCTTAACAACTTAGAACACTGGAAAATAAAAAGTATTTCATCATCTTCAGCAAACATTTATCAAGTGCCTCCTATGGGAAGGTCATAGTATCAGTTCGATGGAAAAACCCCATGAATCCAAAGGTGAGATTTCTGCCTTACCCTGGAAAAGAGCCTTGATTCCTAGATGCAAGAGGAAGGGAATCAGAGTTTCTGTAGACCCTGTTTTTAAAATGCAGCCATCTATTTTATTTTATGCTGTCCTTGAAAACCTAATTTATTTTTAGTCTATAACATATGAACCTGTAGAAGAAAGGCCATGGATAGATGTACTTTGACAATAGTAAAAGCAGACATCTTTGCATAAATCATAAGTCAAATATATTAGCTGAGATTCCCCGTCATGGCCTCTTATCATGAATGCACCCAGATTCAAATTCATTCTTTCTATTCAACAAACCATTTAAGGACATTAATTATGGAATCAGAAAGGCCTGGGTTCTAATCTGATGCCACTTTTTGATGAGATGGATAGTCATGAATAGTGTGTCTAGCCATTTAAACTGTTTTTCTCTGTCAGAATGTCTTAAAAATAATTTAAAATCAAACCAAAAAGATAACCGTCACAATAGCACAAGTTAGTGCCTTCTCATATCAATTGACAAGAACACTTCAAATCCCAGTGGGATAAAAAATAAGATATTTCTCCTTCCAAAAACCTAGAATGATGCCCAGCCTCACCTAAGGATCCAAAATTTTGAAATAAAAACAACAAAATGCCTGCATCAGGGTTAAGTGCCAAGTGAAGACATTCATACGGAGAGGAAGAACAAACCCGAAACAAAACAGGCAAGTTAAGCGCTGGACTGCACCCTGCCCGACCAGCCTCGCTGGCACGCTGGGTCTCCTGTTGGCCCAAACAGGTAGTTTTGCTCTGGGATCTCTGTTCCTCCGTCACTGTTGCTGAGAGTGTTCCTCTCCGTGGACTGGTGATGTTGTACACCTACATTTGTATTCTCCATTTCTTGGAACATTCTGCTCTTTGTCTCTATTATTTAGAAGTTGGGGTTGGTCAGTTTGTTTGTTTGTGGGGTTGCGTCTCACTGGCCTGACTTTTGCCCTCCTATCCCAGGCTCTTAAGTGCTGGTGTTACAGGATTATAGTACCCCACCCAGCTCATATAAGAAGTTACATTCTTATACGTGGAGTATTATAAAAGGTAATGCAATAAGGCTTGAGACTCCTGCTATCCTCATGAATTCTTCTTGCCAAATGCAGCTTTTGCCTATATTATTGTTATTTTTTATTGCATAATTTATATTTCAGATTTTTTACATGGCATTGTGGGAGGATTTTTAAAATAAAAAAAACAATTTATAACTTTGAGTTATAACTTTGTGTTCATTCTCGTTGTGAGTGCTTGCCCTTTCTCTCTTCAAGATTACCACTGGTGTTTAAATTGTCTGGCAGCCTCAGTTGGCTTTAGTTTATGCCTGGAGAGTTTACTGGTATGGGACGTATTTTTATGGGGCTTAAAACATCAACAGGATTCTCTTTTCACTCAAATAGCTTGAGTAAAAAAAAAAGAAAGAAAAGAAATTATCTAAATTCCCTACATTCTAAGGAAAATCTTTAGGCCAAGACCTTCAAGAGTTTGTTTCTTAAAGAAAATTATATAATCCGTTGAACCAGCATTATTACTTGCCTATCCCATGACGGATACTCCACTGACACTACTCAGAGATTACAGTATGGTTAAATAATAAAGACAAAGATGCCAGGCTCCAGAAGACAGCAGTCTTTGGGGAGAGACAAGCACAGACGTTACTAGCCAGGACAAAGATCATGAGCTATGTCCTGGAGGTGTGACTCCATGGCATAGGCGCTAAGTACAGAGAGCAAGGACAGCCATCCGCTGGGGCCCAAGAAGGACTGAAGAAAGGAAGACATCTGCACAGGTCTTGAAGAATGAGTCATTCTTTTTATCCCAAGAGGTGAATGAGAATGTGGGCATGCCAGACAGAAGGAACATCATAAGGACTGGGTGTTGCAGCGGGGGTGTCCCTAATATATTCAAGACTCTCTGAGTAGAACATTATGAATATGGTGGTCCTGACTACAGTTTAAGCACCAAAGTTAAACCCATAAGAAGTACTTTCCACATATTCTTTGGCTCTGTGGAGGACACAAGCACTGGCATCTTGCAATGCAAATGACACACAGGTTTATCCAGGATGCTGAAATAAATGGAAATGGGAAAGAAGTGCATATTGTTTCATTTTGCTCATTTAATTTTTAAGCATGGGTAGGTGGCACACAGTAGAGAAACAGTGAGCGTGGGCAAATGAGCAAAGGGTGGGATGCTTTGATGGGTGGTTGTGTAAAGTAGAAAGAGACAGTGGTGAATGGGAAAGTCAGAAATGTACAGAAACTTGTGGCCTGCACATGAGTTGTTAGCATACAGTAAAAAAGAGGGTCTACTTTTCACATTAAAAAAAAAAAAGATTTAACCTCATTTAGTCAAACTTCTAAATGCTGTTACAAAGTTAAACTGTGATGTTCCCTGTGAACTTACTGATGTTCAACCATGATGATCCCAAGGTTTTTAGATGTGCACAGGCAGCTTCCCAGCAGATTCCTTCTAGAGGGAGGGCACATAACTGAGAAATTGTTTAACCCAGCCAGACATCTTCAGGGAATTATGGGAGGCAGTGTTCTTTTTAAGTGGCTTCCATGGCATGTGAAGAATGCCGCTGTGGAGCAGAGTGCACATGCCCAGCCAGTTACCCTTTGAAGGGAAGGAACACTGGTTGGCGCGTTCTTATTTTGAGTAACTGGGACCTCAGGACTATTCTGTGGACCCTAGGGTTCCTTAGGCATCTGGGGGTCTAGGTGCTGGAGACCCAGTGTTCCATTTAGCTCTTGAGCCACTTTCCAGAACAAAAGATCCTAGAGCTTGGAATTTGAAACATGGGCAAAAGCTGGGCCAGGCAGAAATTAAACACAGGCCTCAAAGAAATTCCAGTTTATTTTCTCTATTACCAGAGTTTGGGTTTGGCCCAACCTACCCAATTGTCACAGAAATTCTTCATTTTCTTTCCCCCTGGATTGTCAGAAACTAGACTCGAACCTTTCAGGAAAGGGTTAGGCAGAGCTCAGGTAGACCTGTGCATGACCATGCCCTGAAAGTCCTGAGTAGTGCCAAGGTCTGGGCATCCCAGAGAACATAACATGGGTGGTAGGTGTGTTTTTCTGGCACTTGTCCACTCCTGTTTGCAATTGCCTTGCACAGCAGTTACTTATGGCTAAGTGAGTACAGCTGCACCTCATTTAACCATGTGTTTATTAAGTAGAGTTTTAGTTGGATTTTGTAATTGAGATAAACTGAGGAATGAGATCTTGATCTGATTTGGAGTCAGAGAAGGACTCTGTTAGGTTTAGGACTAAACATATGGACATCTTTTGTACAGTTTCTTTTTAACAGGTGTGCGTGCACACGCGCGCGCGTGCGTGCGCGCGTGCGTGCGTGCGTGCGTGTGTGTGTGTGTGTGTGTGTGTACACGAGAGTGAAGGTGCCCATGGAGGCCAGAGGGCACCTCTGGGTCCTGAAGCTGGAGTTGCAAGCAAGTCATAAGCTGTCTGATACAGCTGGCTGCTGGGAACCAAGCACAGGTCCTCTGAAAGAGCAGAACACACTCTTAATTACTGAGCCATCTCTCCAGCCCACATTGCTTTCAATTTCAAATGTAATATAATAGATTATAATGCTACCCAAACCTCCTTTGGTATAAATTTAAACCTTCAGCCATCTCCTCAGCCAATCACTAATTCCTAGAGTGAAGACCAAGGACTTCAAATGAAGCTGGTTGATTTTGTGGCCAAGCAGCTAAGAGTCATAATTATTGATGTGGGAATTCTTTAGAAACTTGTAATGTACTTTGACCTCTGTGGTGCTCAAACAGTGGTTAGATCATGGGCAAGAAAACATTGTGTTTGGTCTCTGAACCTTGTGCTTCATACCCAGATCAGTAAAGGACACTTGAGGTACACTCAATTTCTGCAGATGGACACCTGGAAGAAACCAGATTTTGCATGAATGATTAAATCCCAGATCTGGGTGCTACCTCTAGTACTTAACAGAGTGATCCTGGGCACGTTTTTAAATCTTGCTCAGCCTCAGCTTTACCACCTATAAGGTGATTGTGACGATCAAATTAAACAGCACCCAGTGAATGATAGCTCTTGCTAGCTTGGACAGCTAGTACCAGGCTCCTGATGCAGAGCTGTAATGCAGATGACCTCATTTTAATTTTCCCGTCAGCAGCTAGGTAACTCCCTTCCTTGCACAGCTATCACAGTGTAGTTTGAACGTTTGATTTTTTTAAAGCATCTTGACTGAATATGACACTGCATCGGTGACATTTTGATAGCTGTCATTGCATGGTTTAGTTCCAACATCTTTCAGCACATTCAGAAGCATCAACCTTTCCATGTTGGGGCTTCTCCAGCAGCAATTATAGCCACAAGTGAGGAAAAAGCTATACATGTTCCCCTAAAATATCATTGAGATTTGTGTCATAGGCCTCTGGTGACAACGACTTACTTAACTGCTAGATGTCAGCTCTCCACACTTCCTTCAGATAAAATTAAACCATGGAGTAACCATTTGATTCATAAATGTTAAAAAAAAAAAGGTTTTCAATAATATTTCTGTACAAAATCAAAACAGGTAACAAGTCCCTTGCTTCTAACATTGTACTGTCTGTGGACAGGAAGAGTGGGATACATAAGACATTGGAATTAGCTTTTCTTGGCTGTCCTGGTGGATCTTTGCTCTCCCCCAAAGGTTCTCCAGCCTGCTGCTCCTCTGTTTTCTCCATGACCTTCCTCTGTGTGTAAACTTCTGTGATCCAGTACACCTTCCATCCAACTCAGCAGGTGGGCCAAGATAGGTTTATAATTAGCTTTCTTAACAGCCCCAACTGGCCACTCTTAAATTAATTTGGATAAGCGTGTCCTCTTGTGTTATATGGGATATGCCAGTCGTCAGCTGTCCCAAGAGCTGCTGGAGATCTGGAGAGTTGCATGCCTGTATAGCAGAAAAATAGAACATTTCCCGAGCTTGAGACATGTCCCAGAAAATGGGTATCTAAAACATGTCATGTTTGACTTAGCCATGGCCATGCCACCTCTCCCAACCCTTCCAGCCCAACCCCAGCTCCAGGACTTCAAGGCTTTGTGTAAATCACATCGGACTGGAAACAAAAGTTCTAGGAGAAAGAGATAAGGCAGTCACCTTAGCCTGATATTTACCAAATGCCAAGGTCAGACAATGCCACACAATTAATGAAAATTTATGTGCATTGAACCTTGGAAAAGGGAAACAAATTGGAAGGTAGAGCAAGGGAATCTGGGACCCAGCCAGAAGGACCAAGGGGAAGTCAGGGTCTCCCATGATCTGTGTGCTCTGAAGAGTGAGGCTGATGTTCAGTGAACTGGGCTGGAGGGCTCGTTGCCAAGGCTCCACAGTGATGCCATCTAGATTGTAGGGTTAAGAACTGAGGCTATCTAACCCTTAAAAGATCACCGCCAATAGGAAATGGCTAGCTTGTTTCTGCCTGACTTCACACTGGGCCACAACCATGCACCTCTTCTCCACTAGGGAGGTAGAAATGAACAGGTGGTACGCCAAACTAGAGGGCTTCCCCAGAGAGCTCTTTTCTTACCACGAACTCCTAGACTTGAGGGCGAACACAAGGAGCACATCTGGCTCAAGAGAACAGACTCCTTCCATGTATTGCACTTAACCTCTTGACACCAAGGGTCATGGGACAGACAGTGACTTCTGTGCAGCGGTCAGATGTAGTAGTGGTAGAAATGGATGCAAACAAGGCCAGGCAGTTCTGCACATATGCTTGGTAATTGCTTTTCTGTGTGGTTTCTGTTATGTCAGACTCAAGGCAAAGATAGCTGCCCTCACAGCCCCCACTGGAGTGAGCAAATGTGTTCTGACCTGCTACAGCCCACCTTCTGAATTGTCTGGGCCATGGAAGCACAAATAGCAACCTCGGGCACATAAGGACACACACAGGCCACAGAGCCTGTGAAGGGCTCTGTCAAGTTCCAGTGAACAGATGTTTATCCCACAACGTTTTTCCTCTTCTTGGGGTTTGTCCAGTGCATTAGAGAAAAGAAAGAAAGAAAGAAAGAAAAAGAGACCTTAAACTGTTTACACTAATTATCCCCTTTTGCTGCTGTTGCTTGTTTTGTTTTGCTCTTTCCTTTTTCCCATACATTAAGAATTCTTCTCCGTGTGAGGAAATTCTGCCCAGCTGCTTTTCTGGAACAGACCCTTCCATAGCTTAAACTGGGAACCCTTTGTTCTTGGATCTGAGTGTAGCTCAGCTTGCCTAGTCACGTGTGTGTTGGCTCGTCTTCCCAGAAGTTTATAGGCTTTCTTCAACCCATTTCCTGCTTACCCCAAAGATAATCTGCTCCTATGACTTTTCTTCAAGTAAATAACTCCAGATCCCTTCATTGTTTCAGTCCTCGCTGCGGCTCAGTCAGCATTTTATGCAGCAATCAGTTATGAAGCATGTGGTTAAGGTTGGTGAGCTCCATGCCACTAGCCTAGCTATTAAACAGTAAATCAAACCCTTTCTTCTTTCACTGTTTTGTTCATGTTTTCACTTATTTTTTCATTTCCTTTGTTCAAGAACTATACATATATATTTAGCTCCCACTGTGTACCAGGTACTGTTCTGGACACAAAGGAGTCAGCAGTAAGGAAAACCAGACATGGTCTTGGCCTTCAAGGAACTCCCATTGTAGTGAGGGAGAAAGGCATATAAAGAATTAATTACAATTCAAGGTGATACACACTGTAATAGTAGAGCGGTCAGAGTTCTTTGAGGAATGGCGAGGATGTAATTGGCTCTGCCTCAGGCATCAAAAATGAGTTCCCAGACAACTTGACATGTGTTTATTCTAGACATGGAACCGCGTATATGGAAGCCTGTACTTGCAAAATGGTAAATGGATCAGAGGGGCCAGTAACTAGGGCACAAGAAATGAAGGAGATAAAGCTGAGGAAGCAAGGTGGGCAGCTACCCATTTCACTTATTCTGCAAGTGAGGTTAAGAAAAATCTATGTAATCTTACAGAAAAATGAAAATAAGTGCAATGATGACTTTTAAACAGAAAACCACACACTCAGTGTTATGTGTTTGGTTCTGTTTGCTTAAAATTCATATGCTGTGGTCCCACCCGCCAGGACCTCAGAAAGCGACTGTATTAGAGATGGGTCCTTTCAGTGGCTGTTAAGTTGTTAAGGTATGCTGTGGTCAGTACAAAGTTGGGAGGCAGAGGGAGAAGGCTGTGCTGTGAAGGCACTCATCAGCTATCACTTCGATCTCAGACTTCCATCTCTACAACTAGAAAATTTCTGTTGTCTCTGTGCACTTAGATATAGGAACTCTGAAAAATGGATACACTCAGGATTGTGATTTATAAAGATGGTTATGTAGAGGATGCTGGCTTAGGATGGACAGTAGTGAGGTACAGGAAGGCAGGAATGGGGGGCTGTAGCAAAGGTCCAGGTTGCTGAGGGGTGTACTAGTAAGTTACCCTTTTAACCAAAATAATGAACACCGCAGAGAGGATTCCTTTGGGGGAGTAGTGTAGAGTAGAACCCAAACAGCACTTTTAGATTTTGATCTGCCTGTTTCTTTCTCTACCTTGGGTGGCTGAGCTACTCCAGTGGTATCAAGGTGAATATCCTTGCTGCTGACCGTTGCTTGAGTTCTGCAGCAGGAGTGATGGTTTCCCACCATCTCTGTCCCTGCTTCATGCATAACTGTTGTGGTTTTCAGCTGTAGTTCTCTCTAATTCAGGTCCTGGGCTGCATAGTGCCAGCCCACTGTTGCCAAGCTTCGGGTGATTCTCTGCCTTTTGTTTCTTTGTTTTCTGTTTGTTTGGTTAGTTTTGGTTTTGGTTTTTCAAGACAGGGTTTTTTTATGTAGCCTTGGCTCTTCTGGAGTCACCTTGTAGACCAGGCTGGCCTCAAACTCACAGCAATCTGCCTGCCTCTGCCTCCCTGAGTGCTGGGATTACAGTCATGCACCACCTTCCCTGGCAATCTTGTTTGTTTCTTTAATCCTGTTAAGAGCTTCAGGAAAAAAAAAAAAAAAAAAAAATCCTTCAGTGGATTCTATTCAGTCTACCCTTTGAATGCACCATCTCTTTCTTTCCATGACTTCAAAGTGTCTTCTTTTAAGTGGAGGTCTAAGAGACAGGTGGGAACTTAAGATGACACTTGGAAAAGTCCAATCTGGATAGACTTAGTATTATGTAGGGTAAGTTTGAATCCATTAATTGCCAATAGTCATGAAAAAGGAAAAGAGTCAAGGGTAGAATGCTGGAAAAAATTAAACTTTTCAGGAATTGGCTTTTTTTGTAGTAAAGTTGCATTTTACTTATATAATCTCCTTCAGTCTGATTATGCAAATAAATGCAAATGAGTAGTGCAGACTGAATATTCCTGTTAGTTACATAGAAACTGTTCGCAGGCATGGTGGCATATACCTCTAATTCCAAACTCAAGAGGCTGAGGCAGGAGGATCATGAGTTTTAGTTTCTAGTCTACCTTGAGAACTAAGATGAAGGAAGGGAGGGAGGGAGGGCCAAAGACTGGGAGGGAGAGAGAGACACACACACACAGAGACACAGAGAGACAGAGAAAGACAAAGAAACAAACAAAAAGACAAAGAGACAGGTAGACAGAGATAGAGACTGAGTTTGTCATAAGGAAGCGAGTACGATAGCCAGTAAATAGTGCATCAGTTTGTAGAGAGTAAGCAGCGTAACAAAAGATAACATTTTAAACTGCCCTTGAGGACCTCAGAAATATAATCATTAAAAACCCTGTTTGTCTAATTACAAGTTGCTTAAAAGAAATACTTCTTGATGAAATTTACTAAGTTCTTTTGGATAATACTCCTTGTGACCAAGATTTACCTACCCTATATATTCTAAAATAATAAAGCCTATGTTATCTGTTAAACTGAGGCAGTTGTAATGGTTATATGCTAATTTTTCCTTGTGGCATCATTAATATGTATTTCTATATCATAAGTGCCATTATCTTTCTTATTATTGATGGTGAAACCAGCTCTTAGAGAAGTCAGTAATTTTCTCCAGACCATATAACTAGTAATTGTCAGAGCCAAATTCTTCTATTTATCTGAACAAGTGAGGAGTTTCACAAGTGAGGATTTTCACAGACTTTCTTGGACCACATCCAAAGGCTTTTTGTTCCTTTGAAGGCAAGGAGACCAGCACAAAGCACTTCTGCCGAGAAGGCGTCACTGTGGTCAAGTCTTAGAAGGTGCCTTCACCAACAGTCTTGTCAAGACAGTTGAACCTGGTATCAGAAAGACTAGAATTGGCTGTGTAGGGCATATCACTATCCTTTCTATTCTTTAGCTAGTAGAAAATATGACTCATACTCCAACCAAGTACCAGGCATGGAGATAACCTAGAACCCCTGCACAGATGTAGCCCATGGCAGTTGACTGTTCAAGTGGGTTCCATAGTAATGGGAAGAGGGACTGCCTCTGACATAAACTGATTGGCCTGCTCTTTGATCACCTCCCCCTGAGGGGGGAGCAGCCTTACCAGGCCACAGAAGATGACAATTCAGCCACTCCTCATGAGATCTGATAGACTAAGATCAGAAGGAAGGAGAGGAGGACCTCCCCTATCAGTGGACTTGAGGAGGGGCATGTGTGAAGAAGGGGGAGGGAAGGTGGGATTAGGAGGGGAGGAAGGAGGGGCTTATGGGGGGATACAAAGTGAATAAAGCGTAATAAATAAATAAATAAATAAATAAATAAATAAATAAATAAATAAATAAGAGGATGTGTAACTTGCTGGATATTTTAGCCAGAAACTACTATTTTAGCCAGAAACTGCTTTTCTTCAGTGACCATTCCTTGTCACATAATTAGAGCACATTTGGTGTTTTATTCTTTTGCCAAGCAGTGGCCGAATGTTTCCAGAAGTTTGCAAGTGGCTTACTGTAGTATCATGGAAGGTTGCCATGGTTTGTCTTATATAATCTACATCATTCCTGGTCACTATGCACTTTCTTTCTACAACCTTTTGAGGTTCAGAAGGGTAAGGAACATTCACAAAGGAAATGTATATGACCTATGTAGATTCTCATTAACTTTTCATCTGATGCATTATTCTAGAAAACAAGAAATTGAGCTCTGAACATTTCTAATCTCTAGACCCAGTGTTCTAAATGCTGCGTGGTTCCCAGTTAAACAGTGAGAAGCAGAGAGGGAGTAGTGTCTTCAGTGAGTTCCCCTCACTTTCCCTCTGGGCACAGATCTGGTAACCTCTCTTGAAGGGCCTCCACAGTGGGCCTCTGCTCCCCAGGTCAGCAGCCCAGTCACAAGTCTTTTCAATCGTGACAGCTACACTGCAGGTTAGGGTTCAGCCTTTCTCCTGAGCCTTCAATGGCTGCATCCCAGGAGGTTCTTTTGTCTGCCTGTGGCAGAGCTCTGAGCTGAGTAGAGGACAGAGCCCAGGTCCAGTCTGCACTGATGACTTCACTGCCCACTGAAGACAGGCTTATTCAAAATGTATTTCTTTCCCATTCTCATGAGGATTGTGGGTAGGTTTTTAAGGTGTTTTCCTGAACCACATAATGAGAATTTACTCCAAGCTGTGGTAACAAAGGGAGCCTGCAGGATAGATAGGTGTCTTTGATTAAGGGGTGGGGGGACATCACTGCTCTTTTTAAAAACATTTTAATTTTAGTCTAAATGTAGCTAATATTGATGGCATTGTTACTTGTTTAACCATTCTGGATAACTTGACAGTATGTGTTACAAATTTTTAAAGGCACGTTGGCACATTCTTTCTGTTCTGACCAGGCTGATGTAATTCTAACCTGTCCAGATTAGAATTATATATATTCATCTGTCTGTACGTATTTTCTGACCTGCTCAAAGAAATAATGCATGTATCCAGTGCTAGCAAGTTAGATGAACGTAACAAGATAGTATAGCAGAATCCTCTCAGCCATTTAAAAAGTAAACATGGCCTGTGAACATAGTTATAATTTAAGACTTAATAATGCCAGAAATATAAATGCTTCAGACTTTCAAAAACACCTTAAATATTTAATTTAACTTTTGATTATAATTCGTATTTTTATTTTGCAGAATTTGTTTGAATGTTAATTTTGTTCTGCTCCAGTGGACAAGTATCATAGACTGAAACAAACAAAAAAAAAATTAAAACTGAAAATTTTTAACTAACTAGGATTTTGTAAGTGATGTTTATTTTTTTTAATAATTTACTTAATGTTACTTTATGTGTATTTATGTGACAGTATCAGATCCTTGGAATTGGCGTTACAGATAGTTGTGAGCTACAATGTGGGTTCTAGGAATAGAACCTGGAAGAGCAGCCAGTGCTCTTAACCTCTGAGCCATCTCTCCAGCCCCATGATGTGTATTTTATAACTTTAAGCACAAGAATTACAAAACGAAAGAAGCCTCAGGCGTAGCTCAGCAGTAGAGTGCTTACCTACTACATATGTGTCTGCTGCATGGAGCACGTGAATTCAGGTCCTCAGAAGCCATGTGAAAAGCCAAGCATGGTAGCACATGCTTGTAACCATGGTGTTGGTGTTTGGGACAGAGTTAGCTAGAGTTGAGAGGTTCATTGGCTTGCTGTTATAACTGATTTTATGTTTCAAATTTAGTCAGAGAACCTGACTCAAGCAAGAAAGACATTCAGCACTGATCTGTGGTACACACACACACACACACACACGTGTACACATACAGCTTGTATGTCTGCCCTATGCACATACCTATGTATACATGCTCACACACCAACAGTGCACCCTCCCACACACAGAGATAGGTAAAGATGATGGTCTAGTAAGAAAGATATGTAAAAGATCATGTGCTGCTTTATACATCTACCTATACTGGGAGTAAAAAAGAAAGACTATGAAAATTAATGGTGCTTTTCTGTGGGGTGTTTGAATTATGAACTATTTAAATTTCTATCTTTGCTTTTTATTATTTCTATTTTCTGCATTAAACATGTATTATCTATTCATAAAGAGTATTAAATACTTTAAGACATAAAGCCAATATTTTGACTTATTCTGATGCCCAAAGTATCACAATTAGTATGTAAAAAGCTAGAATTACTAACTCCCAACCGCCAGTTGCCACTAAAGTAATGAATTTATCTACTCATGCAGAAGATAAAGAACAATGGTGATATAAGAAACATTACTTTCTAAAGTAGCTAAAGGCTATGCTTTATATCTTTCATTTTGATTGATGATATCACATTTTAAAAGTTATTTTCAGGTATTTATGAACTAGAATAAAATCATAAGGTATAGAAGGACTTCTAATTGTTATTATTTTGTTTCTTGTCATTCTGAAATATGAAGCAAAGATTCATAAGTAGATCCTGAAGAGGAAAGATTTTAACTTTGCAAAATATCCATTTCTTTCTCATGCTTTTAAACACTTTGTTCATACGTTTGTTTTTGTTTGTTTGTTTGAGACAGGGTCTCAGGGACCCCAGGCTCGCCTTAAATTCCTGATTATGCAGTCTCTAGTTCCCAAATATTGGGATTATAAGTTAATTGCCAACTGACCAACTCAAGCATGTTTTTAAGAATACCAAACAGGTTAATAGATATATACACTAAAATATTTTTAATGTAAAAAAAGAACAGGATCTAAGAGATTATACATTGTAAAGTGCACTTCTTCCAGTCCCTCCACAAAGGCAGCCTTATGACACTGAGCACACAAATGTGGACTTCCTCCCCCATTATTGCATAGTGGTGTGCTGTGAGCACACACATCTCAATAGGCCTGCCCCTCCCCTAACCATGTGGCTCAGAGGTTGCTCCATCTTAACCCACATAGCTCCATTAGATGTGAACGTGCTGTGCATTCATTTCACCAGATCGTTATTAGTGGCCCACGGGTCTTCTTTCAGTCGTACCAAACTACGAGTGACACTTCGTGCATGTGCTGAGGACTAGGAGCTCCACAGTCATACCTGTGAGCTGATCAGAAGTGATGATGGGATTCTCATGCTAATCAAGCTTAGTGTTCAAAGTGCTTTCCCGTGTGTTACTTACTTGACTCATTTTACCTTCTTCTGAAATGTTTTTGTTTTGTTTTGTTTTGTTTTGTTTTGTTTTGTTTTGTTTCTGGAGGTGGATGACTCTCTTGTGCCTTTATAAAGTTGTCACTGGAGATTGTGGACTGGCTCTCTCCTAGGTGTACTCAGCAGTCAGGACGTTTAGTGCCATGTCAACAAAAGTTGTAGACTGCACCTTATTTCTTTCAGGTTTAAATTTTATTTTATTTTTCTCTTCTGCTAACCCATAGACAATGCCTGTTTGATTTATTTTTGTGTGTAACTTTAGAACAAAGACTTTTTACATTTTTTTAATTTATTTTATGTGTAAATGCTTTGACTGTATGTATATCTGGGTATGTGTGAGTGCCTGGTATGCATGGAGACCAGAAGAAAGTGTTAGGTCCTCTGAAACTGAAGTTAAAAGTGGTTATGAGCCACTATGTGTGTGCTGAGGATCAAACCCTGATCTTCTGGAAATAGCCCATGCTCTTAACCACTGAACCATCTTTCCATCCCCAACAAAGACCTTTCTTGATGTGTTATATGCTACTCAGAGTTTTAGTTTCAGGGTCATTATTAAAGGAGGATGGAGGAGAGGACTTAAGAAACTTAACCCTGCTCCACATTACCTACCTCTTCTATGTTTTGTTTGGGAGTGGAGGATGTGTGTATATGATCCAGTCTACAAATCTTTTTTTTTATTTTAATTTTATTTTATTTTTCATTACACTTTATTTACTTTATATCCCCCCTCTAGTTCCCTCCCTCCTCCCTTCCCAATCCCTCCCTTCTTCCCCCTTCTCCACGAATGCCCCTCCCCAAGTCCACTGACAGGGGAGGTCTTATCTTAATAGAATTGAGAATCCACTTTTTGTTTGATCTGATAGCACAATCGGATTAATACACTCAGCCACAACTTTGAAGATCAGCATGCACAATGATATATATATACATATATATCTTACCCTCTCTTTTTAATTCTTTTTCATCAAAAAGACTGGAACAAGTTTGTACAAGAGTTTGAAGGCTCACTTCTGAGTGGCTGCAGAGCAGGAAGGTGCTTCCCTCTGCTGCTTCTGTCTCCCTCAGACATATGGAGAGTGCTATATGAACACAGGCCTGAAGTCCAGAGTGGGGAACTCTGCCCAGGCATGTCTGATTTCCCCGAAGCTGCGCCTCTCTTGGCTTATACTTCCCTGCATGAAAAAGCGTGTGTCCGAGTAGTATGTATATCTTAGCCTTGTGGAGGCTGCCCTGGTACAGTTTACCATTTGCTTTACACAAGGCCTTACTTGCCACAAATGCACACTGCTTTATAAGTGAACGACGATGTTTGCCTTTTCTCCCTTTAGTGCCTAAAGTTCACTGTGAAGCTCCAGCCTTTGGGTGTTGCTTAGGGCCAGGCAGCCTTCCAGATCCTCTACATACATAATAGCCTTGGAGAGAGGGGGGAGTTCTTCTTTTTAAAAAATCAGGTGCCGGGGGGGGGGTTAGAGCACTAAAAGTCTAAACTGTAGTCATTGAAAGCAACTGTGGTGACGGGCATTGGTGATTCCAGTGATCTTGTCTTCTGGGTCCAGCAGAGAGTGAGACTTTAGAGGGTGGCTTTAATGTGCAGAAACTGGCTTCATGCTGGGACTACAGCATCTTCATCCTCGTGCTGTTTTTAGACTTGTACTTAGGCTAGTTGTGGATGTTGGGGTGATGATAGTGCTCTCTCTGATTTGTCAGTGCGTCTGATTTGTTAGGTACTGCTATCAGTGACAACTCTGTACTGCCAATGAAAATCTCTGACAGCTTTATGCATGCTGTACTACAGGCTGGTACATGGCCTTTGGGTTTGAAAGCCTTGGAGACAATCCAGAAGTTTATAAACAACAAGAAGAAGTAGTAATAGTCAAGATTGAGGAATAGAATTTATAAAAGTTAAGAGAATTAAGAGGATGAATAAAAAGATTAACTATAAATTCTCTACTCTTATACAGGTATTCAAGTAGAGGGGGGAAAAAAGCCCCAAGGCATGTGATTCCCCTGCTGTAGAGTACAGTGGTACCTTCCATACACTTTGTTTATGAAGTACATTCTTCTAAGGGATTTTATTTTTCCTGATGCTCTTCATAATAAAGGCAGAAATGTGGTTTTGTATGGGACTGAATTCTAAGCCTCTTTGAAGACTACTTGTTATCCATTAAACAAAGGTGGATACAGCAGTAAAGAAACCAAAGTTCTCATGGAGATTGCATTCTAGCTTATAGAAGAAGGCAAGAAAATTAACAAACAACATGGAGGGGGGAAATGAAAAAAGAAAGAGGTTCAGGTATAGGGAGAGAAGTACAGAATAAGGAAAACTTCATGATGTTTGAGCAGAAGGAAGGAGACTCAGCCAAAGGTACTGTGGATTATTACTGAGTGGTCAAGGATAAACAAAGATCCCAATGGCTGGCATGGGCAGAGAGCTAGGTGAAGGAACAGCGCTGCTGGTCCTGTCAAGTCTGTGGCACTCTAAAAACACTGACTTTTACTCTGAGGACTCTGGGATGAGTAATCAGTGTCTTAGCTGCGGAATGGTATGGTCCATCATTTGCAAGACCTTTCTGACTGCTGTTATGAATAGATGAGAGAGTCAAGAGTAGAAGCTGGAGACAAGTTATTGGGCTGCTACAGAAAGCCCAGTAAGTAGAGAAGGGAGCTGTGGACAGGTAGTAGAATTAGGGGTTTCAAAGGAGTCAGCAAGTTTCTAGGCCTATTAAGGCCATTAAGGACTTGCCAATAGGCTGGACAGGGGGAAGGATTAAAACTATACCAGAGTATACGTTTGTTTGGTTTTCTTCAGCTAGAAGAATGAATTCACTGAAATAAAAAAGACTGTGGGTATCTTAATTAGGGTTGCTATTGCTGTGATCAAACACCATAACCAAAGCAAGTTAGGGAAGAAAGGGTTAGTTCAGCTTATGCTTTTACATCACAGTTCATCATCAAAGGAAGTGAAGACAGGAACGAAAACAGGGAGGAACCAGGAGACAGGAGCTGATGCAGAGGGCATGGAGGAGTGCTGCTTACTGACTTGTTCCTTGTTGCTTGCTCAACCTGCTTTGTTATAGAACCCAAGACCACCAGCCCAGGGATTTCACTAGCCACAATGGGTTGGGCCTTGCCCCATCAACCACTAATTAAGAAAATGTCCCCCAGGCTTCCCTATAACCCAATTTTATGGAGGTATTTTTCCAAATGAAGTTTTCTTCTCTCTGATTACTCTAGCTTGTGTCAAGTTGACATAAAACTAGCCAGTACAGTAGGAAAAGTATGTTTAGAGGTGTAGTATTGAGAATTGGGTCTTGTATACATTAATATGTCCATTAGGCTTCCAAGTGGGTGTGTTCTGAAGGCAGTTAGATATGTGGATTGGTGCTCAGGGGAGAGATCTGGAAGTAGTTGGTAGATGGTGGTATTTAAAGTTTAAAACCCAATTGAGCTCCTGTAGCATGGCTGTATAGATACATAGACACAATCTAAATCCTAGAGATCTGATTTTAAACAACTCTAGGCAAAAGTCAATTCCTAATTCAAGAATCACAAATGTTTCTGTGTTATGCTATATTATAAGCATTCTGTGCTTCAAAAGCCGGCTTTTCAGTTTTGCCAGTATAAAAACAAACACAACTCACAAGCTAATGGATATGACCATGTTGGTTGAAAAGGGTGCAGACACTTGAATAGTGTCCGTAGACAACAATTTGTCAGCCTTTAGTACATCCTAGCACTTGGGAGTTGTGTTTGTTTTTTGTTTTCTGAGAACTTCTCACATGCAAAATAAACACACTAATGATGAGCTATATCCCCAGCCCATATTTCTCTGTTTATTCACTGAGTTCCCCAGGCCTAGACCTAAGTTTGTAGCCTGAGCTGGCGTGTTTTTTTTTTAATAATATTTTATTTTTATTTTTATTAATTTCAGTTTAGTGAGCTGGTCTTGAATTTGGGATTACGGGCCTTCACCATCAGCTCAGCTTCCAGCACCTGTTTTGGCACCAGTGTTTCCTCTCCGCTGTTCCCTCGTAGACTTTGTTTCATGCTTGGAGGCTCTTTGTATGTGGGTGGGTGTGTGAACAACAGCAGTCCAAGAGTCCAGAAGAAGGACTTCGATCCCCTGACAGAGGGTTGTGAGCTGCCTGTGTGGATCCTGGGAACTGAACTTGAGTCTTTTGCATGAGTTTGCGTATACTAATAATTTGTTGATGGTAGTTAAATAACTTACATGGGATAACTATTTTAAAAAATTTTGGCTTTGTTTCTAAACATTACTTAGACATTTGGAGGTAATTTTTGTACATTTTATAGTGTGAAGACAGAGACAGGTGAGTGATACTGAGTTCTTTTTGACTGTTGAATGTATCTATTGATAGTCTTTTTAATTGCTTGGGTTAGGGGGTGAAAGTAATGATGTTCTTCCAAAGACTTGTCAATAAAAAGTAGAAGACCTTTGTAACTGTCAAAAGAACTTTAGTAGTGGTGGGTGATGGGTAGCGTCACCTGTGCAGCTCTGTCATTTTTGAGAACTTGGTCCTATAAAGGAATTCAAGTTATCTTGATAAGCTGGCTCTCTAAGAGACACTGGCATGGCTGAGTTTGTTGCTCAGTACTGTTTGTCCAGCTAAAATGTGCCCATCAGTGCTTGCCAGACTTGCTCAGAATAAACTGATACCAGCAGGAAAGTTCTCCATGACTTGGAAGATCGGCTATGCCGATGTGTTTGTCTGCTTGTGCCCCCACCCTAAAGGATACAGTGACATTAGGAACTTCTGGAGAAAGAACACTGTCAACCTGCTTTGTTTTGCATAACAAAACCCTACCTAATTCATTCCTGCATGCCTCCACCAATGATTACAGGTTTTCTAGAAAAACCCAAGTATGGGTTATTAGAGGTTCAGGAATCTGTTACCTAGGAAAGTCTCTTAAGCCCCTCTTTCCCTCCCTACCTGTTCCCCTCCCTCCTTCCCATTTTCCCTCCTTCCCTCTCAGATTGTGTTCCAGGTATGTGTCATAGTTGACTGACTCAGGCACAAGAGCTTTAGCACAAGAGTTCTCCTATGAGAGGGTATTATTGTAGGGTCTCTGAGGAAATGTTTCCAAGACAAGAAAAGTTGGTGGCTCTGTTCCATGGAGTAGGGTTATTCTCCAGGAACTCTCAGGATCTCTGTCAAATGTATGCCAGCAGCTCAGCTTCACAGCACTGCTGTGTTGAAATGTCACTAGGGTGCCCCTGCAGAAGAAGGAACTAGAGAACAGAAGTTTCCCTGTTTTCAGAGCTTTTGGTTGGTTTGGCTGGTAAATAGTAGTGGCAGGGTCAACAGCAAAGGATTGGGAGCATGTCCATGCGGTTCTACATTTCCAGCCTTTGTCCAAAGACCCAGAGATGGAGTCCAGGATCTGCTGCGGAGTTATTGCAAAAAAAATTAGAAAAGTTATATGTATACCAACTGTTGTTTACAGACTAAATAATGTCTAACATCTGTATACCATTACTTTAAAAATGAATATTGATGCTGTGATAATACACAAATTATCTTTTCAACTATCACTGCATCCACTTTCTTTTTCTCATGCTTTCTTGTTGCACAAATTCTTCAAGTATCACTTTGTCATTTGGTTAGTCTCACTGTTTTTGATGTGATAAAGTTACTAATGCTGGGAAACATTTATCTAGTCCAGTACTTTCCCTTGCATTTTAGGCTAGGAGACTAAAATCTGGACAGGACATCCTTCTGTTGTAGGAATATAACAAGTATGAACTATTCCCTGGTTCTTTTAAATACAAAAGAGAATTTTCCTTCCTTCCTTCCTTCCTTCTTTCCTTCCTTCCTTCCTTCCTTCCTTCCTTCCTTCCTTCCTTCCTTC
>NW_026585644.1:34962584-35001360 GCF_907164565.1 Psammomys obesus
TTCCTTCCTTCCTTCCTTCCTTCCTTCCTTCCTTCCTTCCTTCCTTCCTTCCTTCCTTCCTTCCTTTCTTCCTTCCTTCCTTCCTTCAAGTATATTATATACCCAGTAAGCTCAAATTCCATATAAATTAGGAACATTCACACAAAATACATTTTCTTTCTACAAATGAAGAGTACATAATAAAGAGGAATGAAGTAAGGAAGCCATAGCTGCACAACCTAGCCAGTGATGCCATTCTGATTGCTTTTTAGAAGCTTGAGCATTTGTCCAGCTCAGCATCTGCATTAGGGAGCCAGCCACCGGTTCAGCAGACAGCAGCCAAACAGGCCTGACAGGTGTCTGCCCCATTAGAATTCTTACCACGCAGACATTTTTACACATACTCTATCAGCACAGCCAAGCAGCATCCCGTGTCACTTTGGGATAGAAGCTGCTGCACAAAATGAAGTGCATTGGCTTGTCTGTGGAAGCCGAGGGCAGACACCAACATCTGTGGACCAAATGGTGGCCGTGCACAAATGCTTCCCTTGTTTACATCTGTGTGCATGCTTCTCTTTTCCATGGATTTTTGGTTTTGTTTTATTTTGTTTTAAGAAAGGATTTGTTTCTCTTGGGAAGATTCCACATTAGAGAACTACAGTGTAGTTATTTGCTCATATCTACATTCATGACTCTTTCCTTCCTTGCTCGTATTCACACAAAACTTTTTCCTGGTTGGTTGAGCAATCAGAGTTTGCATTTGGGCATAGATGGTAAGAGCACACTTACTCAGATGAATCAATAGCACTCTTATCACAGTTAGCCGTCTCAAAACAAAATCAAACTCTCAAAACCAAACTAAAGAGTCAGGGTCATTATGGCCTCAGCAGCCTCGACTCCCTTCTGTTGTGTGGTTTTGTTGATGTGAAGCAATGTGTAGTGCCTTACATATATGAAATGGATCATTGGATAGTACACATACTACTTGATGAGATGGTTTTAGCTAAGTCCCTTATCTTCACAAGGCTTTATCTCAATAAGTTTCTCTCTTGGTTCACAATGAAATGGAAAAAATTTACACCTTCACTTCCCTTACAATTATAAGCTACTCTGCTATGTTGATTAACAGCAAAAAGAACAACTAGGGGTCTTTTAAATTAGGAACAGCCATAATCTTATGGTTCTTTGAAGAGGTTAAAAATAATATAAAGGCAAGGGTATATACTGTCAGCTGAAAAGATAAATCCCATTTAGAGAAGCATAAGTTTATTAAAACTCTGTCTTATCGTGGCATAGTTTTATCAGAACAAAACTCCAGAGAGAAATTCATCTGCCTGCAGACAGAGCTGTACACCTGAACCCCAGGTGGATGTTTGTGTTTGGGTCTGTTTCTAGGTGGAATGAGCTCATGTTCTCTCCTACCATGGGATTGTGCAACACTGATACACACCTGTGTTTTGATCTTTGAAATCTGTCGTGGTAACATATCAAGCAGCTTTAAATAGCTTCACGGATGATCCAGATTGCACGTCTGCCAGAAACATCATCGAGCTTGGTTTGGGAGCTGGCTTGGGTTCCCGTGCTGCTAAACTTTAGTCATTTTGAAAATATACTAGTTCTCCGATTTCAGTCTTTACCTGCATCTTGTTCTGATGCTTAGCAGTGTGTGAGCACTCCTCCAGCAGGCACAATGTGTGAGGCCTCTCCACTTGCTGGTGAAGGAGAGTGGGCACTCTGCCCGGAAAGGGAAGCCCGTTACCCGAATTGCCGTGCTTCTTTCATTTAACAAACAATCTAAAGCATTGTTGTTTTGTCCTTTAGGTAATTTCTTCATATTATTTTTAAACATGGGTATTAAAAGTACCTACTAGAAAGACTGGTCTTAAGAGTAATATCACTAATTTCATTATTCAGACATTCTGAAAACCCAACTAATAAAGCATCAAGGACCTAGTGAGAACAAGGATGAAGTAGGATGAAGGACTTGAACACGTGGCTCCTTGTTTTAAGTGAGAGTGACTAATGCATGCAAATTCACGCATTTCTGTCACGTCTCAGTCACAGACACCTTAACTTACTGCTGTGTTTTCTGGATGGAATATTGATGTTATAAGTTTTTCCTAATGTATACATTTTAGTTTAACTTTTTCTGAACAAGTTCAGAAGCCATTAAAGAATAATAGCATAATGAATGTTGGGTGCTCACATCCCACTTTTTTGTTCCGTGGTCATTTTCTGCTGTGGTGCTGGGAATTGAACCTGGGGACTAGGGTGTGTTAGCCAAACAAGCGCTATACCACACAGCTAGACACTAACTACCCTGCCGCCAGGTCTGATAGGTATTATTTCCTAGTCCAGTCCCCTCCACTGCATTATTCTGAGGCAAGCCCATACATATATAGTAAAAATGTTTGTCTTTGTGAGGATATTTTACAATTTATAGCTGTCATATACGTAGGGAACAAAGGGGAGATGAAAAGACATCTAAAGAGAAAAAAGAAGAGAGACAATGTGAAGCAGATGGTACTGGAGAGGGTGGTAGCCTATCATATACTGTGAAGTGCTTGGTGCCACAGAGAACTCAATATAAGTCCATCAGCAATTTTTCATGTTGTTGAAGCTATAAAATCATTAGTCTTTATAATGTAATGTGGCCAATTTTAAACTACTTTTTAAGCTGCCCTACAGTGCTGACTATGCATTTTCCCTAGTTTGCTGATCTATTACTAATGACTCCTATTTTCATTTTCAAGAGAATGCTAGGTCCACTATTCCTAGCATTGGCTATAGTGGTTTTGTGTAAGAGAGTTATCCTTCAGTGGTGGCAGGCCTGTGACTGTCAGCTGTTAGCTTACCCAGTCTCCTGTGTCTGTGGCTTTTAATGTGGCTTGAAATTATTCTCTCATGGAAAAAGTGAAGAAAAGTTGAGGCTAATATAATATAATAATGGAAATTGAAAACAGATTGGGTTCTTAATATCTTATATTCACGTTGGGCATTTTAATCTCTGAACTATGTAGACTGAAATACATGCCGCTGAATGACCCACACTGAAATCCCTGCTTTGTGTATTTACTCCTGGTACTTCTCATTCTGTGGGGAAGGAAAACTATATTGCAAGGTCTTATAAACATATCAAATATATGCTAACATTATACCGAACAGTAAATAGGGCCAGAATCTAAAAATGGACCTAGAATCACTGGAAATAATTCTTGGATACGCAAGGGTGGAATTTGGCCCGTGCCCTGTAAACAGCTGCCTGTATCTTGTAAACAGATTCAATCAGATGCTAACAGCTATTTGTTAGAGTTACACATGCCAGAAACTGAAATGGAAAGTGGACAGAAGCCATTCTAGAACATCTCCAACTACAGGCCCTGGGGCCCTTTGAGTTCTTTCATGTAGACACCCAGGGGATTGTCTCTTCAGTGACTTCATCCATGGAAGTGCCCTGAGACAAGAAAGTAAAGTCACACACTTGGTTCTTTGAAACTCCATGTTGCAGTTGAACACAACAAATGCTTATGTAATATGTTTTCTTCATTTGCTTAATTGCAAGTTAGTCTTAAGCATAGAGAAGAATTTTGGACACAGTTTTGTTAACTTTAGGAGTAACTTACTTGAAAAGGGATTTATCTTTGTTTCTCAATTAAGTATAAACTGCAGTCTTTACTCTCAGAGGATCCCACTTTAGTTGGCCAGGCAAGACAGGAACAAGAGAAAAAGGATACAGCAGCATGTGCTCAAAGGTGATGAGTTATGTGGTGTAGTTAGAGCAAAGGCACTGGTACAGGCAATGAGAACATGAGGGAAGCCATTGGCCTGGGCTGGTGTTCACCAGATGCTTGTTAAACAGAAAATGGGAAGACTGTAGATAAATAGACTACAAGGACAAGTTTGCACCCTTCCTGTGAGAAAGTAGGGTTTTTGTGGGGTTTAAGTATGACTTAAGTAATGAAAAATGAGGTGAAGTATCAGAGTTAAATTTGCAAAAGATATAAAAAAACCTATATCCAAGGAATTGTAAAAGAAGAATAGGAAAAAATTACTAAGTAAATGGAGATATATGTCATTTGTGAGCCAGAAAGGTCAATATTTCAGGTCAGCCTCTTTTCCCAAATTAACCCTTGGTTTAAAAACTCAAGTAGTGAAGCATCTCAAGTGTATGTATGCAAATGCAAGGATTCAGATGCTTCAACAAGCTTTACAATGAAGAAGAGGGTAATGGAAGGAGGAATTTGCACTGCCCAATGCCAGACTTTTATAAGATTTACAATAATCAGAGCAGCATAAAAAATTGGAATAAAGAGAGAAAAATAGATAAACAAAACATAATAATAAGCCTAGAAGTAAACAGACCATACAGGGAAAAGAGCTGTGTGTGTGTGTGTGTGTGTGTGCGTGTGCCTGTGTGTGTGCCTGCACACACACCATGATAACTCAATAGAGAAAGAATAATAATTGCTGTAAATGATGCTGGAACAACTATATAGTCATAACCAAAAAGTTAAGCCTCGTGCCTTTACTTCTACCATATACAATTAAAACTCAAAATGGATTATAGTCTTAAATATGAGTTAAATTCAAGAACATTGTCTAGTCAACCTATTATAACAAACTGCTCTAGACTATGCAGCTTATAAGCAACGGGAATTTTTTTTTTTTTTATCTCTTGAAGGATGGAAAGTCATGATTAAAGACTTGTAGATTATCTGGTGAGAACTGTCTTCCTCTGTAGATGAACATCTTTGCAGCATGACCTCACATGACAGAAGAAACTAGCTAGTTCTTAGTGGCTCCAGTCCCATGAGAACAGAGCCTTCCTAATGGTCGCACTTTCGCACTTTGGAATACCATCACTGTAGATATTAGGATCTCAGAGTAAGAATTTGGGGAGACAAACATTCAGGCCATAACAAATGTCTAGGGAAAACAGGCAGGAAAATAATCTTCATGAATTTAGTGAAGACTATGAAGCATAATATACAAAAGAACATGAAATGTGAAAGAAATCAGTAAGTTGTCTTCATCAAAATAAAGATGTTTGTCTTTATTTTGTTTATTTATGTTTGTCCTAAGGTACTATTAGGAAAACAGAACAGCACGCGAAGAGACTGGGGAGGAGAAAATTACAAACAACACGAACTGTCTGGCTCCATCATTTTTCTGTCTGTCTGTCTATCTGTCTATCTGTCTACCTACCCACCCACCCACCAAAAAGCTTTTATCCAGGAACTATAAAGAACCTATACAGAATATGAATTAGATGATAAATAATTTAATAAACTTAGGGCAAAATATTTCATTGACAATGTAGTCACCATGGAAATACAAATTAAAACCAGAAAGAAGCAATACTCCACATTCACTAGAATTGCTAAAATTAAAAAGACTGACAAAAACAAGTTGGCAAGGATATAGAGCTAGAACGCTCACATAGAGCTGTACCTCTATTTGGAGGACAAAAGTAAAATAAAAAAGCTTGAAGCTCTTGCAAAGTTAAATGTGTGCCTGCCTGCCATACAGATGTTCTCCTAGGAACTTCGTTAAGAGAAATGGTAGGATTTGTCCTCATAGAAATAGGCTCTAGATGAATATTAATCACAGGCTTATTTATAATAGCCAAAAGGTAGAAACCACCAAAATAACCACCAACAAGAATGGTTATACATCTTGTAGAATAGCCAAACAATGTAATAAGCTACCCTGTAAAAATGAATGTATTATTGATGAAACCAAGTGGAGGAATCTCAGAATAATTATGCTGACTGAAAGAAACTAGACCAAAGAAAGAAAAGTTGCATGATTCCATTTGTGTGAAATTCTAGAGTATGCAAACTAAGCCATGATGACAGAAAGCAGATCCATGGTTGCCTGGGGATGGAGAAGTGTAGTTGTGGGAGGGACTGATGACAAAGAGCAAGAGGAAAATTCGGGGGATGCTGAATATGTTCATTATCCTGATTGTGGTTTCCTAG
Source organism: Psammomys obesus (assembly GCF_907164565.1). NCBI lineage: Eukaryota > Metazoa > Chordata > Mammalia > Rodentia > Muridae > Psammomys > Psammomys obesus. Next base: position 34,968,545 of record NW_026585644.1, read on the forward strand.
ATGTAAACATGTGCCAAAAGTCATTAAAATTATGTGTTTTGACAATGTACAGTTTACTTTACATCATTTGTTCCTCAATGCTTTACAAAAAATGGGGGAAAATGATGATTGTCTAAATGATCATTTCCATTTGCATAATGACAAAATTCAAAGAAGTATTTCCAGTGAGGCTGGTGTCCTGTGGCAGGAGATCATACACAGGTGGAGAAGCCAGTGTAGTCAGACCTTGTGATTCTTTGGTAATAGGACTCACTCAGGTTTTAGCTCTTGTTTTCAGCTTAAGTTTGCATTTGTTTGGAGAAAATTGCTCTTAAGCAATAGTTCTATTTATGTTCTCTGTGGAGAGTGAATTGGACACTTTATATAATTAAATTTTGATTAGATTTTCATTTGCTTGAGATAGAGCCTAGTACTTCTGCCCTCATGAGCCCTTGCTCCCCAGGTGGGTTTAAATACTGTGGTGTGGGGGCCCAAGCTCAGCCCTCACATGCCTGAGGCCTCTTCAGGTGACTCAGCCACTTAGTGAGCACATAACCTTGGCAGGTCATGAGTCACTTAGCCTCAGTTTTCTCATATGTAAAATGAGAAGAGTTGCTAAATGTGGCGTGCACACTTTAATCCCAGCACTTGGAAGGCATAGGCAGGTAGATGTCTGTAAACTCAAGGCCAGACTGGACACATAGTGGAGTTCTAGGCCAGTCAGGGACACATAGTGAGATTGGTGCAGGGAGGGGATGGAGGAATTATATAAATTTCTCTGCCTTCCAAGAGTACGACAAGAGTCATATGACTGCTTTATAAAAATGTACCAGCACCCAGGGAGGCAGAGACAGGCAGATCTCTGTGAGTTCAAGGACAGCCTGGTCTACAAAGTGAGTCCAGGACAGCCAAAGATACACAGAGAAACCCTGTCTCTGGGGAGAGAGAGAGAGAGAGAGAGAGAGAGAGAGAGAGAGAGAGATGTAAAGTAGCCTGCAAACACAAGAAGTTATTTCTGTCTTCATCCTCAGGAACTCAGAGCCTGCTCCTCCATTGTTCAAGAAAAGCCAAAGATGTGTAATCTTTGTAATTTACAAGAAGAAAATAAGGCTGTGTTATGATGTAACCTCTGTGTAGAAACAGGTGATGTCACTAAAATGCAGACACTGTCCTGAACACTCTGCCCTGCTCCTTCAGTTTCTTCCTCTTGCCTCTTTTTTTTTTTTTCCATCCTTTGCCTTCCTCATTTTGCTTCATCTGTTTCATCAACATCTGTTTCATCAACAGCAACCTGCCAGGTGCCGGGTGCCTTTAAGGCAAGAGAAATAAAAGGAGGAAGAAGACCAGTGAGTCACTGCCACTGAGAAACTGACATTCCAGTAGGGGTGGGGTGCAGTGTCACAGGTGCCCCAAGAGGATGCACAGGGGTGCCAGAGCATCTCTGAGGACATTGATTTGAGGAGTCAGGATAAAAAGAGCCAGAGGAGAGGGAAGGGCTAGCCTCAGGAAGAACTGCAGTGAGCATTCCTGTGAAGGAGCAGGGAACCATTGCTGTTGGAGCCGGTGAACTTAGGTGATAGCAACAGGTAGCCATGTGGAGTTTAAGCAGAAGTCCATGACATTCACTTACCAAGTCCTGACCTCCAGATTGCAGCTCCAAGGGCTCCTTGGAAAAGGCTCACGGTGGTCCTCTGGATTAAGATGAATGCTGACCTCTCTCTAGGCTTTCCAAGCCTTTCTTGGATAGAACTTAGTTTATGATGACCCAGTTAACTGTTTACATTATTTTCTACCAAGAACACTGAAACCTTTCCAAATAAACAGGATTATTACTGTCCTGGTCAGTGAAACTCTAATTCCCATTGTTTCCCTCACAATTTGTTGTTTCAAAGGGAGAGAAGCTGAGCTCAAGGGAGGATATGAGCAGATTCCAATGTGGAGGAATTTAAAGGCAGTAGTGCATTTTAGTTATTTCTGTTGTTTTGTCCCCCCCCCCATTTATATTTTTCTTTATTTACTCACTTTATATTCCCATCATAGTCCCCCTTCCTCCTCTCCTCCTGGTCCCACCCTCCCTCCTTCTCCTTATCCCCATTCCCATACTCCTCAAAAATGGGGAGAGAGACACACACACAAATACAAAACACCCCAGCACATCAAGTCACATTGAGTCTGAGCACATCCTTGTCCACTGAGGCTGGGCAAGGCAGCCCTGTCAGTGGAAAGTGATTGAAAAGCAGGCAAGAGTCCATGTCAGAAACAGACCCCCTCTCCCCTTACTAGGTAACTCACATGAAGACTAGGCTTCCCATTGGTTGCATATGTGTAGGGGACCTAGCTCCAGTCCATGCATGGCCCTTGGTTAGTGCTTCAGTCTCCATATGGCTCCCTCAGCCCAGGTTAGTTGACTCTGTTGGTCTTCTTGTGGAGTTTTTGTCCCCTCCAGGTCCTTCTATCCTTCCCACCACTTTTCCACAAGGCTCTGCACACTCTGCCTTATGTTTGGTTGTGAGTCTCAGCATCTGTTTCAAACCTTTGCTAGGTGGAACCTCTCAGAAGACAGTTGTGCTAGGCTCCCCAAAATTTACCCTGCCTACAAGATGTGCTAGGATAAAATTAGTATCAGGGGTTGGCTCTCTCCCATGGGGTGATTCTCAGGTTGGGCCAGGCATTGGTTGGACATTCCCTCTATCTGTGCTCTAATTTTATCCCAGAACATTTTGTAGGCAGCTAAATTTTGGGTTGAAGTGTTTGTGAGTGGTTTGGTGTTCTTCTTCTTCCTCCACTAGAAGTCCTGTCTGGCTAGAAGGTGGCCTCTTCAGACCTCCCCACTACTAGGAGGCTTAGCTAGAATCACAGAATCACCCCATATCCTCCCAGGAGCAGATGTTCTTCAACCAAAGAATGGATTTTTAAAATGTGCTACATTTCACACAATGGAATACTACTTGGTTATTAAAAACAAGGAAAGCATGAAATTTGCAGGGATGTGGATGGAACTAGAAAAGATCATCCTGAGTGTGGTAACCTAGACCCAGAAAGACACACATGGTATGTACCCACTTATAAGAAGATATATAAGTCATATAGTACAGGATAAACATACTACAATTCACAGACTCAAAGAATCTAAGGGAGGACCCTTAAACCTCACTCAGAAGGGGAAATAGAATAGACAGCAGAACTGGATGAAGAGAAGGAACAGGGTAGAAGAAGGAGTATGGGGGTGGTTGTGGAGATCAGATTTGAGAAGAGCATGGGTGGGAGGCCAGAGGGCTTGGAGAGAGAAGAGAAACTGTGAGTGGGAGCATGGCTGTTGTTTGTTCTTTAGACAGGGTCTCACTATGTTGCCTGGAGTGTCCCTGATGTGTGGGCTCTAGCAAGGTCTGCACCACTGCCCCAGCCTCTTGATTTCATTTCAACAGGATAATCTACTTTTCTCTCCCTTTCCCAAATGCTTTGTTGGCATTTAAAAGTAAATAAATAAAAACTTTGGAAAAGGCATGCTAACTTTCTAGGCCACAGGAATACTGTTAAGAATGTGTCTGTGGTTTCTGCTTGTGTTGGCCTTTCCATTGTCTTTCTGTTCTACATTTTTCTTTTTCTTTGGGTCCATTACTATACTTTGCAGATACCTTGATCTCAAATAAATACTAATAACAGAAGATCTTTACAGAATTTTCCCAGGAGCCAGGATAGCTTGTTGTTTGTTTCTCTCTTCACATTTCAGTTTTAAAATAAAAAAGTCCCATAACTTGAGAATTCTACAGAGTCAAGAGTATAAACGTCTGGAACAAACTCATACGTTAGCAGCTAAGAGTAGTTCCCACTGTTTGGTATTGGAGAGGGAAGGGGAATAATTATTGTCCATGGAGAAGGTTGGGCTCATTGGATGCACCGGTGTCAGTGTTGAACAAAATACCAGTGTCTAAGCTGATGTTATATATGTACTGTGTGTAAATATCCTTACAGATCATAGACAGCCTAGCTTTCTAAAAGTAATTGCCACTGCATGTAGTGCCAGTCTATTTGATACAAACCATCAGTCACACACCAGAAAAATATAACACAGAATTTTCAAAAAATAATGAAAATTTTTAAAAAATAATGAAAAATTAAGTATGCCTAATAGTTAAGTCCCTTGGGCAAGTCAAATGCATTCATAGAATATTAGTTCAAAGAAGCAGAAAAAAATGTGTCCTATGCAGTATTGCAAAGACACTCGATCCTGTTGTTCATGCCTACCAAGCTAGGTGCTGTTATGCCATGTGCTGCCCCGTTTCGCTAGACAACACTGCCATTGTTGGCTTCTCCCAGTAGTGTATGAATCCAACATTCAACACTTCTTTACAAAATCTGTTTAATATGTTTCTTTTAGGACACATTAAATTGTTCATTTGGAACAAGGAACTCTGGTTAAAGTACCCACTCTGCCATTAACACGACCTATATGTGAACTTCTTGTTGACTCTGTGGTAATCTGTTTCTCAGTCTCTGAATCAGTATTGCAGTTTACCATGAAAATTAAGTGCCAGGAGGACAGGAGACTACTTTGTGCTTCTGAGAAGCAGCATTGTTCATAAAGAGAAGGCATTGTTGGAGTCACATTGACACTTGGTTCAAAACACGACTTCAGTGCTTGTAAGTCCTTGACCCACATAGCTTATGAGATATAACATACCAAGTTCATAGAAGAAGTAATGGCTGATATATATGAAAGCACAAAACAGAGAACTTAGTGTTTTTTTCAAATGCTGTGGAAGACTAGTTTCTCTCTTAAAGGTACCAAAAACACCTCTAAGAAGAGAGGCCCAGCATAGTGACTTCCAGTGTGCCCTCTCTACAGTTATCTCAGAGTTTTATGCCCATAACACTAGATAGGAGGCAGAAGTCTTATTTCTAAGATGTTTGGTATGAATATTCTTTAATCTTAAATTTTGGGAGAAACTAAAGTTAGAATATAGTTCAGAAAGTTCCCAAAATGATCTATCTGTAATTTTGCTACTGGTATGAATTGTAATGTAAATTCTGATTTGTAGGATATCTGATATGTGACCCCTGTGAAAGGATTGTTCTGCCTCCAAAGGGGTCATGATCCATAGGTAGAGAACCTCCGGTCTAGAGGGAGAAATGGGATTAACTGTGTGGTGATTTGGTCAATAAGGCAGATGGACAAGAGCATTTGAACAGTGCAACTACCAGAGAAAGCAGAAGAAAAGATAAACAGTTGTCCTTCAGGTCCTCAGAGGTCCCCCTCCCGTTTCTACCATACTTACATGTAATTATTAAAATGTAGGAGTTAAGTTTGTTAACTTGCATTTGTGTTCCCGTTACCATGGTTCTTTCCCAGCATCCCTCTGTTTTGTTTATGCACGCCTTGGATCTGTTCTAATAATGCAGTGCTAATCCCATTGCTGGGTCAGCATTAAGGGCCAACAATTGATTTTAGAAGCACTGTGCCAGTTAGTGTAATCCCAGAAGCAAGGTGACATGTGTTGCATTGCATGAGTTGATTTCTTGGCTGCCACATCCTTCACTCTTTCATTATGTGCTTGGAGCGAGTTGCATGTTTTACGTGCACATTCTTGGCTAGGCTGGCACAGGTAAATGCCACCCAGCTCTACCTGTTCTCAGCCTGTATTTGCTGCTTGGGCAGCTGTGGTTTTTTGTTTTGTTTTGTTTTGTTTTTTGGGTTTTTTTTTTATTTTTTCTGGCAGATGATAGTCCTTGTTTCTAAACTTTTTAATTGTGCAAGTGAATTTATTCATGACTACACACCCAGCTCATAGAATTGTGTTTGGTGGATAATAAGTCCTTGATAAGTGGTTTTGCATACATGAATGTTTTGTGTAGTGCAACAATCTCAAACCTGTGGTTCCTGACCCCTGTGGGGGTGTCAAACAACCCCTTCACCACAACATGAGGAACCGTATTAAAAGCTTGCAGCATCAGGAAGGTGAGAATCATTGGTATGGAGTGTAGCAAGAACCCAGAAGATAGGACTTAACACTGAGTCTTAAACTGGGGCCAAAAGGTTAGTCGGGATTAGTGTCTTGAGCCGAAGTTGAAGGTGTTGTGCCGTCCCACTCCTCATGAAGAAAGAAGGGAAAGAATTAAAAGCAAGCCCCTTAGCTGGGCCAGGCGCCACAGGTTGGATTCTGGAAAGTCAGTGAGCAGCTACCAGAAGGTTGAAGAGCCTATAGACTGCTTTGTTTCAGGCCATAATTTGGAAAATACCATTAACAGGTATGCAACAAAATACCTTGGCCCATAAGACCTGTGTAATGTTTCTTGTCTAGGATGGTTACCAAGTCAGAGCCTGGGCAGAGCTGGCCAATTCCTATACCATGTAATTTTGTAAAGGAAACCTTAGGAGCCCCTGTTCGTGCTGCATTTGTTGAAGCGAACTGCTGCATTCAGTTAGAGTGTGCGTCTTCTTAGCCAGAGGTGTGAAGCATGCCTTTCAGAAAAACAGAGTCCGCTTTTTCATTCTTGTTTTCCTCGACACTGACTTTCCAGACAGCCTTTCCTATTTCCTGGACTCCTACATCTAGGTGTCCCTCGGGTATTTTAATAAGAAGAATAAGAATAAAATATACATAAAAGACTAATGGTTAGAGAAGTCGATGAGATATAATATCATCTGTCAGCATTAGCTGTTTCTTGTACTGTTAATAAAAACAGTCAGTCATGTGAGAGGAAAGGCAAGACCAGGATCTGCTCACTTGAACCTGCCCCAGGAATGTCAGTAAAACAGAAGGGTAAAGTGCGTGTTGAGAGGCAGCCTGGGAGTTGGCTGGAACAATTAATCAGCCTCGTCATCTATAAATAATAGTTTAAATAACTTCCTCTTCTTGCTCACTTGACTGAAACAGCCAATCAGATTCAAGCAGTAGATAGCATCATCAATCTTTCCAAAAATAGGCTTGCTTCAGTGTTTGTCTTTTGTTATCTAGAACTTTAAGCTGTTTACAGGATTACCAGGCTTTTGTGGCTTTTTTGTTTTGTTTTTTGCTAATCGTAGAAAGAGAGATAGGAATAGATTTTAATACTAACCAAGTAGCTGTGTCCTGTGTTCCATTAAAAAGTCAGTATGGTATTATTTCATCATTTTATGTTAAAGTTCCTTTCAAAAAAGAATTTAATAGTAATCAAAGAGAGTCTAAATGACTTGTTATATTTGAAAGGTGAATTTTAATTTCGTACTCCTTGATTCTAATAATGATGGGTTTTATGCAAGAGTGAGCATTGGTCTGCAGCCTTGCACACATATGTATGAAGTATCCAGTGACATGGCAAGCAGGATGCTACTTGGGAGGATGGTTGACTGGCCCGTGTGTGTCTTGGTGCAGGAAGCCTTTTGTTTGTGGGTTTGGTTATTAAAGAGAAACCACCGACTTGTCTAACAACTCTTCTGTTGTGTTTGGGCAGCAGCAGAGATTCAAATAAAGGGAAGCAAAACAGTCAAAAAGAAGTTAGGCCAAACTTGTAATATTTAACTCCATTGGGAATTTCTCCATTTGTAACCTCAACTAAGCCAGCACAGCTTCTCTCTAGAGCTTCCTTAAGTCTTGAGTGAGGCTTACCAAGACAGTGACCAAAAACCACAATATACTAGCAGAGACAGGTTGCAAAATGAAGATGGAGCATCTGGCAAGACAAAGGAGGATTCAGAGAGACCAGGCCACAGGCTGGAGATGCAGCCTGCACGGGAGAAGATCACAGTAGTCCTGGCAAGGTAGCAGGCGTGGGGTTGCTCCGTTTGAAGAGTCTTGTGGGGTGAGCTGATGGCTTGTCCCAGGATGTCCTTTGTCAGATGAAGCTAGAAGCTTTTAGAACTGGCTGTGCTTGGTGGTTTATGAAAGGCCATGGCTGATTTAGTTCACACCTCCACTTCGATGAGCTGGGAAAGCTCTCCTGAGTCAGAGACTGAACATCAGTCCTGGAGAAGATAGAGGAAGATTGGATAGCTCCTTTTCTCTCGAAGCAGGCATACCTACTGTCTTCCCAACTGTAGGTTATTTTAGACTGCCTCTGCCAGGATCCTCAGCTTGAGCCATGTTCTTTTCCTTCCTGACTCCCCTTTCTTGTTCCTTCGCCCCCACCTATTCTATCTTTTCTCTTTTTTCCACATTCAGTGTACCTTGCACTCAAAGTTCTCCATCAAGCACTACTTACATTCTTAAACTGTTGAGTAAGAAGTTTCCCCAAAAAACAAAAAATAAACTTTACTTCCAGCATCTAGGGGCTTCAGAGAATGCTGGGTAAATTGCATTTTCTAAGACTTAGTAATGTTGCTTTAGTGTATGTAACTTAGTTGGAATTTTTGTTAACATGGTGTATGCAGCTATGGGAGCAAATGAGATTATTTAACTTGTCAGTAATGTGTCTTTAAATGAGAAAAAGTTAAAAAAAAAACTATGAATACAGAAAATCGCAATTCTCATCATTTTTTCCTTTGGAAATTGACCCATCCACCTACCCCACTGCCCACAGAAAAGAAAAGAAAAACTAAGAGAGGAAAAAAACAAACAAAGATTGCCAGTGCTACACCCCAACTACAGTGCCCTGAGTACTTCAGTCCCTTAAAAGACTCCTCCCAGTTGCCTAGGACAAATCGTCAGGATAAATCTTGTCCCTGAATATCACCTGCACCCTTAAACACCCCCGCGGAAAGAGTAGTCTCCATTGATGAATCATTTGGGAGTCACCTTGCCTTGTGTATTAAAGTAATCATGTGCTAAAATAGTTCCAGTGACTCAAGGTGATGGGATGCCCTTTGACCTTTGTTGTGAGTGTGATGACCTCTGTTAAGTGTCTGTGGGTATATTCTTCCAGGGCCGCCTTATATGTTAGGATCTGTATTTTGTGTTTCAAAGCATGTATCATGTTGGATGTGGTGGTGAACACTTGTAATGCCAGCCCTCAAGTGGACGTGGAAATATTATGAGCTCAAGGCCAGCCTGGGCTAGATAGCAAGTTCAAGATCAGCCTAGAGTATATAGTGAGTCCCTGCCCCACCCCCACAACAAACAAAATAGAAACTTACCAGTGAACTGATTCTCTAAGAAAAGGACTCACTCCTAGCACTGTTGGGGCATTTTAGTTTTAGTTTTAGTTTGCGTGTGTGAGAGGGTAGGTACCTGCCGCCATTCATGTGTGGAGGTTAGAGAACAAGCTCAGGCTGTGTTCTCACCCTGTCCGAGACAGGATCTCTTGCAGTTTCTCACTGCTGGACTTACAGACATGCACAGCTGCAGCTACTTCAGGCAGTGCTCTACCCACTGAGCCATCTCCCAGATCAAGAGTGGTTTGGTCTTCTCTTCCCTAGCAGGTAAAAAGCTCAAGTCAGGTCCTCTGGCCTGTTTTACTCCATTTATCCATATACATCAGCCAGGAGAGGTTTTTTGTTGTTGTTGTTTTTGTTTTTGTGTTTTTTTTTTTTAATGTATAGATACATATAAACTAATTTTTGCGACTTTGTTCTGCATTTTGTGTGGATGTGGGCATCTCTGGAATCAGCGCAGAGAATCAAATTTGTAATTCTAGTTACCTGGTAATGTGTTATCTTCACTGCCATCTGTACTCTACCCTACATTTTTCTTTTTACTTCCTCCATCACCTTACCTCCACTCTATTTCAATTCCTGGTAATAGTATCTTGGGTTATTTATTTTCTGTCCTAAAAAGGAAAGAGTTGCCACAAGCTGTGTTTCACCTCTTGGGCAGTAGATAAGGTTCCTGTCCATCCTTCTTTCGTGTGCACTTGGCTTTGTACTGTTACCGTTTACAGGGAGGTTTCGGAACCTGGCATGGCAGGACGTAGCGGTCCCTGCTGCAGTTTTCCTTTCGTTCCCATGGTACTCTGCAGCCATGGTACTCTGCAGTCTCGGCTTGTAATGGGAAGCACACTACAGCACTGCCCTTCCAGAAAGGGCATGGCAGCTTAGAAGCTCACCGCCCATGCTTGAGGTGGTGTTCTCCCCGTGTCTTTGTAAACACTCTGTATGAGTGCTGTTTATAAGTCTGGCCCATCTGTATGATCTTGCATTGATTTGTATTTCTCTGGCTATTGGCTGGTTTGTTCATCATTTGACTTTCCCTGCTTAAGCCTTTCCTTTTGCAGATTGTCTGGTCATGTCTTCTACTCAATTTTACATTCATCTCTTGAGCTGTTCACTAGACTATCTTCTATATGCTATACTGTTCTTATTTAAATCCTTGCTGTGATTTTTTTTTCCCCTGTAAGTGACCTATCTGTTCATTTTGTCTGTCCTTACCATCTGTATGCTGAAATTATTATCATTTTACTTAAATCTTTTAGCTTTCTGGGAAAAATACAATTTTGGATTTGCCTTGAGCTAGGATCTGACAGTAGAAGTTATAAAAATAGAGCCCTTAGGCCAAGACCTTAAAGGTTTCCAGCCTGATCCCTGAAACATAAAGAGGGCAGAATGCATTCCTTAGGCACTTTTAGGGGAAGCCTGGCGATGGGGCGCAGCAGTCTGAACAGGATGCTCATCATTCATGGACACTGTGCCAACTCTTTGGAATACCTTGTTTTAAAAATCGTACTTGGCAAGGGAGGAGCAGTCCTGTTAGGCCAGTCCTGAAGATACCTGATAAAACAGGATTGGATGAATGGGGAGGAGGTCCCCCCCATCAGTGGACTTGAAAAGGGGCACGGCGGAGATGAGGGAGGGAGGGTGGGATTGGGAGGGAATGAGGGAGCGGGACATGGCTGGGATACTGAGTTAATAAAATGTAACTGATAAGAAAAAATTAAATTAAATTAAAAAATCGTACTTGGAACAGGATCATTTCAAATGTTCTAATAAGTGCAGATCAAGCAGTTATTGACTCTTCACTCATGGATAAATTCCTTTTTTGGGGGGTGGGGAGCAACACTGGATTGAACATAGAACCTTATATACACGAGACATATGAGATATGTCTTATATGGGAGATGAAATGCACCTCGTGGCAACTCTCTAGTTTTTAGGACAAATAATAAATAACCCAGGATGCTATTACTAGGAATTGGAGTAGAATGGAGATGAGGGGATGGAAGAAGTAAAAAGAAAAATACATAAGCAAGAGGTATGAGATAGTGTGATACATGAGACGTAGCTCTACCACTGAGCTATGGCCCAGTCCTTTTATTTTATTTTGGTTTGTTTTAGACAGAATCTCACAGGCTGGTCTTGAACTTGTGATTCTCCTGCCTCAGCCTTCTGAGTAGCCAGGAATTACTGGTGTATACTGCTATGCCTCCAACTTTTGAAGGTAAATCTCTTGTATTGTGATAACAATAGTGATGACTGTATTTTGTCATTGCAGCAAACCTTTACTGAGCTCGGGCTGTGCTGCTCTAAGTGTTGTACATGGACTGCCTTATTCAGTTCCATCCTGAGGAGGCAGTCTCTGTATTCCTCATCCTGCAGAACTGTTCTGCCAGCCCCCTGGAGTTGCCTGAGTCGTATATGTAGCTAAGTGGCAATGCTGGTTTTTTTATTCCACTCTTACCTAACTGCAAACCCTGTGTAGCTCTACGATTGTTCTTTATTCTTACATTGCTATTCGACTCCACTCTTGCAACACTCCGTGACACTATTTACAGCTGTTGCCACAACCGCCCCCACTCCTACTACCACTAGGAAGGCGAGGGAAAGAATAGCAACTGACGTTCCTTGAGTGCTTGTGTGTGCCCAGCCCTGGATTCAATGACTTCCATGCGTGATCTCATTTTGGCTCTGGGAAGTGGTGCTGTGACTTCTCAGTGAGTGGCAGAACAGAGACAGGGGCACCGTTCAGACTCTAGAGGACTTAACGTTATAGCAGTGTCTTCCGTCAACACTAGCAGATGAAGTGGCTAAGGAAATAAAACTGTCTCACTATTAAAACATCAACAACAGAGATGCTTGAAACAGCACACTTGACTGAGGACCCCCATTAGCGTCACACCATCCCATGACAGCTACTTCGTAAGTTTGTACATGAAGATCCTCAAAAAGAAAAATAAAGTTAAGTATGAGGATGTGTGTGAAAGAAGATTTTTGTGAAGTTTCTAGTCACTTCCAAGGGATTTTAAGTTTGGTGGCATAGGCTGTGAGCCAGGTCAAATTGCTCTTTAACTCGAATATATCTTGTCTACCACTAACTACTGTTACATATTTCTGCTCTAGGACTCTGGTTTCTGCTGGGGTTTTGTTTTGTCTTCTTTCTTCACATATGGAACTAAGGGAGGGAATGTGTTTTCCCCAAGTATATCATTTCATCTGGAGACTGACTGAAAAGAAGGATTGTACTAAAGGACCTGTCTGCCTGCATATCTACATGGGATTTGACAAACTTGCCCAGATGGACAGGGGCCCATGGTTGACCATTGGAGTCCTGGGTCGATCAGCAGCTTGCAACGCAGCACACATAGCCACTCCCATTCACAGGCTGACTGTCCATTCACAGGCTCTGTGTCTCTTTCTGTGGTGGACTCTTGGTACCTTTCTTCTGGGTAACTGGAGGCCAGGGCAGCTGCCCCTGGCTCCAGCTCTGCCTTTACAGGTGCCTCTTCTCAGTCTTTTATCTCATCTTGGGTCCAGTTGCCAAGTACAGTATAGTCAAGTCAGGGCCAAAATAGCCCGCAATACTACATTTTCATATATTTGTCCAGCTCAGTTTTCCACAGTTGCCATCACTGTCTGCTCTGCAGTCCAGAGATCCATTAGTGGCTAAAGTCTGGTAATGTGGGTGTTTGTCTCCATAGCAGGAAGTCAACAGTCAGTGTTGCTCCCAGTCTCCTGATCTTCCCTTCCAGTTGGGGTGGGGCCAGGCAATGATTGCCGTGTTTACCTCTGAGGTAATGTTGTTTTCTGTATTCACAGTGTTGGGTGGAGAAGGGCCTGATTACCAGTAGTAATCTGCTAGGGTTGCTGGCCTGCAAACTGGAGGTGGGAACTCTGCCAGTAACAGAGACTTTGGACTTGAGCCTGATCTTTAGCTTCTATCTAGAAGGTGCGGCCTAGGGACAAAGAGTTACCTTGAAAGGGGATAGCAATAATTTTTAAGTTTCTAGACACTGAATTAGTTGCATTACCAACTGAGAGGAGAGAAGGCTGGCCACGGTTAACTGACAGCGAGGCCAGTGCTGGGACTGTGCTGCTGTCGCGTGGTTTATTCATCCATCCTGTGTGTCTGCCCTGAGTGGCTGTGTCATACTCTTAATCAGCTATTTAGTGTTCTTGACTCCCCACGGCTCTCCTGAAGACTCTTTTCATAGGCATTTGGCCTGCTATTAGTGTTTCTTGACACTTGAGGCAGTGGTTTTAGAATTCGGGTATGTAATCCAACCTTGGGGGCTGAAATCATTTTGCCTACAGGGAAAATTACAGTAGAGAATGTGTTTCCCTATTATTTTTGAAATAAAATTACTAAGTAAAATAATCCCAAACTTTAATATATATAATATATAATGTGATTTATGATAATATAGTATAACATATGATATATGATACGATAATATGATATGATAATATTATATAATATTTTATGGTCTATATATTCTAATATATATTACATATATTATATATATATATGCTATATATGCAAAAGTCTTAAAGAAAGCAAAAGCCACAAACACCCAGGTATACTCAAGACTCTCACTGTAGTATCTAAAAGGGGAACTTCCCATAGAGAATCATCTTTTCTTTTTTCCCCTATAAAATAGACCTGATGAAAAAACCAGGCCAGTGTTCTTGTAAAATGTCCTTTGTTCTGGAGGTATCTGTATAGTATTGGACTTATTTATGCCTCTGTCTTCTGGTACTTCTTTCAGATGGCATAGGTTGAGGGTTTTCTTTTAAGCTATTTATTAGCATATTAAAGACTGTACATAATAATGGGTTTCATTGTACTATTTCATATGTATTTTTTATGCTTTCACACACTCCATTGTGCTTTCTTGTTCCTGATCTTGCTGTTCTCCTTTTTCAGGCACAGGACTTATTTATGAGAGCTTAAGTACCTTTCCAGCAACTACACCACTGAAGAAAATGTCTCTTCCTCCATCTTCCACTCCCTCTCTCTTTCCTTTTTTCCCTTCCCTCTTCCCCTCCCCTATCATCAAGCCTATAAATTCTCAGCAGCATGGGTGGGGACAGGACACACAGACAAACAGCCACACACATAGACACACAAAGACAAACACACACACACACACACACACACACACACACACACACCCCACAGTGTTGGCTGGCCCAATCTTGTACAGATAATCACAGTTCCTGTGAGTTCAAAACTGTATTGTAGCCTGAGGGTTTTACAAATCATTTCACCTTTGTCTTTCAAAAAATAATAAATATGTATACTATTTCTTCAACAAATATTTGGGTCCCTTCTCTGTTCATACAGTGTCCTTAAAGCTATATTATGTTTTTCATTTCTTCTAATAAAAACAACTACTTTTTCATATAAACTTTTTAATACATTTAATAAGACCCTTAATGTAGTCTTATAGTCCACACTAAGAAAAGCTGTTTAAAAAATGATTAAATGAAATCTTCCCGCTTCTTTTAATTTAAAATTTATTTCTATTGTTGTGAATGCCTGCACACATGGTATGCTCGTGTGGGTGATGTGGCACGGTTTGTTCGTGTGGTGGTCAGAAGACAGCTTTGTGAAGTCAGTTCTCCGACCTTTGCACAGGTTCCAGGGATTGAGCTTGTCTATCAGGCTGGAGTGGCAAACACCTTTGCCCACTGAGGCATCTGGCCAGTCCTGAATGATTATAATTTTAATTTCATACATCCTTTGGAGATGTCTGTCTACATTTATAGGATAACATGTTTCAGTTCTAGAAGTACAAGTATTTAAATCATGATTTCTTTTCCTTACTAGTTTCTGTTTTGCTTTGTTCTGTCACCATCAAAGCTGGCCTTCTCTCATAGGAATTTCCTCTCTTCCTTCCACTCCTGTTTTTCTTTTTCAACTTTGTAGTGTCTCATGGTTTCCGTAATTATATTTTAGACTATCTCCTCCTCCACTTGCCTTGTGCCTCAACATACCTGTTTTAGTTAGGAGTTTCTATTACTGTGAGAGCACACACTGACCAAAAGAACGTGGGGAGGAAAAGGTTTGTCAGTGTGCATCTCCACTGCACAATCCCTCACTGAAAACTCAGGGTAGGGAGATTAGAGGCCATGGAGGGGTGCTGCTTCCTGGCTTGTTTCTCTGATCAGCCTGCCTTCTTACAGCCCAGGGGTGCCAACACCCACAGTGGGCTGGGCCCTCCCACATAAATCACTAATCATGAAGATACCCTACAGGCTTGTCTACAGCCCAGTCTCACAGAAGCATTTTCTCACCTACAAGTCCCTCTTCTCAAGTTGGTTTAGCTTGTGTCGAGTTGACATAAAACTAGTGAACACAGTACCTTAGGACAGTGTTTTATTCTTTTATTCCTAGGTCTAAAATATTCACAGTCGTGATTAAGTCGAGAGACACTTAAACCCAAAGTAGACATAGTGGTAGCAGTAGTAGACATTAGAGACATGAGTCACTAAAAGCTTTGATGGTGCCAAGAATGCAGTCATAGGTTCTCCACTATATTTATTTTTATTTAATTGCTCTTTTGAAATAGTTCATTTCTGTCACTTTCTCAATGAAAATTTATAGCCTTTCTACCATTTTATGGGTTTTTCAAATGTTTTTGGGGGGGTTAGCCCCTGAATCTAACCTCATTTACAACATTATATCTAAGAGAAAGTGCTTTTCCCAAAGTCCTCCCAAGCAGCCCTTCTTGAGGAACCCACTCGGAGGGTCCCTGTGCTATTCCAGCCTTAGAGCCGCCGTCCTGGCAGGTGTACTGGAGATCCCAATCAGCCTATAAGGGAAGCAATGGATCTTCTGTTTGGAAAGGAAGCATCTAATTAGAGTTGCCATGCCAACTTTGTTTTCCTACAGTATAACAGGCCTATTGATTTGAAGTTCAGGCTGATAGAACATGTGTACATGTTAGTGGCAGAGGCCATCATCATCCAACAGAGTTCGGGCCCCATTTCCTCATAGCTCCTTTACTAACTTTGCTAACTAACCTCAAGATTTATTGAGCACTACTTATTCTTTTTTTGTTACTTATTCTTAATAAATAATAAACTGTGGAGAACTTTTGTAAGTCCATGAATAGCCATAGTATACAACAACACTGAGCTCTCATAGAATAAAATTCAGATGTCTTACCTCTCTCCTTGTAACCTGGTCTCTGCCTGTGTGTTTGACCCTTTCTCCTTCCACCTGCCATCATACTGACCACTTGGTCACAGTGTGCTTTTAACAGTCTCAACCACAGAGCTTGACGGTCTGAGGAAACCTGAGATGCTAAGCAAACATCTGGAGTCTGCTGCTGAAGTGCCCCTGATACAAAATCAAGCTGGTGCCACAGTCATGCAGAACTTGAAGGAAAGTCAGGCTGAATAGAGCTGCAGCTTGATCCTGTCTTGTGCATAGCCCTCAGCCTTTCCCAGTACATGTACCTACTCTTGCAGTGCTTACTTCAACCAGTGAATCGCTTCCTCTATCCTTTGCTGGAACATTTTCCCAGTTTTTTTAGGCTTTCTTAAGTAAGCTACAGTCTTTCTCTCTGAATCCAAGTATCTGTATCATCTTACCAGCCTATCCCATCCAACTGCTTTAAACTACAAGAGGATGCTCAAATTCAGAGAGCTTTGAGAGCCAGGCGATCCCACCCTGTTGCAGGGAAGAGTGATTCTTAACCCAACTGCTCGTGGTGAGTTAAGGGTGAGATGTGTGCATTCAGGAATTGGAATCAATTGGTCTGATGCAAAATGATGCTCACATTTACTGGCGTTCCTTAGAGTCATTTCCTTAACCTGTCAAACCCAACCACTGCCAACCTCGCAGAGATTTTATAAGGATTAAATCAAGATCATATACTCCCAATCAAATGCCTAGCTCATGAACGTGTTCATAGGCAGTAGCTGTCACTGCTGTTCTTCTAGATATGGATTTCAGACCAATTGTCTACAAGTCCACAGTCCTTTGGAAGTAAACATGGCCCAACTCCAGAACATGTCCCCATCCCTCCACACACAAAGGTAGTATATATCAATAGTAATTTCCGGTGCCACCAGTGAGCAAGATTAAGATAAAATGTAATCCTTGGGTCCTGCCACAGTTCCCTTCCTGTGAAAGTCACTCCCAAGATGAATCCCTGGATGGCTAAGGAAGAGTTAGAGTAAAAGTTCCCCTTCCAGAGATGTTCCTCAGTTAATGCAGAGCTCCTTCTCTACCATCACCGCACAAATAGGCAGGCACTGCCCTACCATTTCTCCTCTTTGGGCCTTGTCTTCTTTCTAGTCATGAGGGTCATGCCTATCCACCGCTGTAACTGTCTCCCTGCTCCTGCTCTTCTAACCCAGGTGGTGCCTCTCTTTCTTGTCCTCAAGCCAATGCAGCATCTCAAGTCTCAGCCCCAGTGAAAGGTCAGAGGGGAAATGTAATTTAGCCACAAAAATGTATGATATATTATATATGATCTTAAAGTTTTCTGTGTTCCCTTAATGACATGATCCTGGCCATTTTTCTAAAGCAGAATCTGTAGGTCATTCTCATTTATTCTCTCTAGTGGCTATACAGTCCCCAGTGGAAGACTGTCATATATTTAGCTCCTCAGTCCATAGATCTGAAGTGTTGTTTACATGCCTTCCCTCGTGGACTTGGGATTTAGTCTCTCCTGCATGTAGCTTCAGTCCTCTGTCTTTCTGGGAGGCTCAGGTCCTTCGGATATGCTATGCTAAATAGATTTCTTATAGGTTGAATCTACTCAGGCAGTGAACACACAACTTGATAGGCTTGATATTGAGCCACTTGAGGTTACTCCTTGCTCCACTGAAATGAGGGACCATCTAGAATGTGAGTCGCCCTGGGTTAGTAACAGCCTGTGCTAATATGCATGCTGTGTCTGGCTGGGAAATGGAGGTTTGATATGAGCTTGGAGTCTCTCCTGAGTGGCTGGAAGCTCTGTGGCGTATTATAAATAACCTGATGCTTAGAGTTGTCAGGTGCCCTGGAAGTTGCGGATGCTCCCTGTCTCTCCCCTCCATGACTGTTAGTGTCTGCACTGAGTTCTGTGGAGTTTGTCTTTGGAGAATGCCGGGGCAGCTGAGAGTTAAGAGTGTCAAACTGAAGAAGTCCATTCTGTGTGTCCTTCCATGGGAATCTTGATACCCGCTGATACCACTAATAGTATTTATGTATTCATTCATATCAGAAAGGGGATGGAAGAGTTGTGGCTCAACCATACAGTATTCTTTTTTTTTTTTAAGAATGTACTTTTTTTGGTATGCTCTAAAATTACTCCATTAGTAAATTTTGAGTGTTTTGGTTTTGAATGCTTAAGAAAACAATAGTAATCAAAAATTTCAAACAATCAAGAAAACAGTTTTGAAAAAGTCACTAGGTCAGATTCAATAATATTTGGCCAGTGAAACTGACCTTGACCTCACCTGCATTTACCAGAATCTGTAACCTTCCTGACCAAGCCTTTCTTCCACTGTTGTGTCCTAGGCTGTTGACAAGAAAGAATGGAAGGAAAGAAGGAAGGAAGAAAGGGATAGAGAGATAAATGATGTATTTTTCTGAGTATCAGGTCTACAAGCCCAGGTCCCCTGTGACTCAGAGAATTGAATAAAAATAGTTTTGAAAATGATGTTTTTTAAATTAAAGATAATAAATAAGTTGTTTTTCAAAAGCAGCTCCTCAGTTTTGCATAGATGGCTGCTAACAGAAATGACCCCCCACTATTCTGTTAGTAAGTATAGGGAGATAAAACACCACTGACAGGAACTTATGAAATACATCTTTTGGGGTTAGAATGCTGACTACATTTAGCAT
Organism: Psammomys obesus; assembly: GCF_907164565.1. Lineage (NCBI taxonomy): Eukaryota > Metazoa > Chordata > Mammalia > Rodentia > Muridae > Psammomys > Psammomys obesus. The sequence continues at coordinate 34,987,432 of NW_026585644.1, forward strand.
CCTCAGTCCATCACCACTCCAAATGTCCACATCAGTATCTTTTCATCATCTTTTGTCCTCACCTTCCTCTCTGCATCCACAATGTCTCTTTCTGCTTGCCATGGGCTTCAGGAGGATGGCGGTTCTCAACAGTGAGGTGGGGAAGTGGGTGTGCCCTGCTTGGGCAGCATGACAGCAACCTATATTCATTCACCTTACAGGCATTTGATGCTTACCAGCTAAAAGGCTTTGGCACCTCAGCACCACCTCTCAGTGTAGGAGAGGGCTTCTAAGCAAACACCCCCTTCTATCCTAGTACTCTGGCTCCTCCCTCCTTCACTTCAGCATTGTCCAGCTCTTTGATATGATCATGGTCTGTTCTACTGGGCAGCTACTAGGAGTTGTGGGAGGAAAGATAAGGGGCTTGAAATAGGGGCAGGAAGGACAGTGGGCAAATAGAATTACATGGGTATTTTAGCTCTTGAAAGTGGCTCAGGACAGCCTCCCTCAAATTAGGAGAACATCAATTGCATGTTAACTGAGAAGGCTAGATAGAGACCTTCTTCTGTGTGCTTGACAGTGTTCCTCATGCTGGGGTGTTCCACTGGACAATTGGATCCTTGGGTCTGCAGCAGAACCAGCTGCACGATTTTCAAAAACCTATCTCCTCCAGCTCCAAGAATCTCTGGAAGACGTTTTCCTGACCTGCGTGTGCTCTGCAGGAAAAGAAAACAGTGGAGACTCACTCCTGGTACTACAGACAGCTTATACATTCTACAGATGATGTTAGAGAACAAGCCAATGCCAACAGTAGCCAAAATGGCCTGTAAGCCAAACCAAAACAACAGCAAAAAATACCGACAACACTCATTTTATGAACCACTTAATTGCCTGTGTTACTCACAAAGATCAAATCGCTACACGTGTTCCACCTTTAAGTGCTGTATTCCATGATGATGAGCACAAGCCAGCTGTTATGAAACATCAGCCCCAGCACTGTATCCTAAAGACACTGAATGTGACTTCTAAACATCCTGGTTGAGGTCATGCCATCTTGTTTTAGTCCCCGGATGGTTTACGTGTCGGACACATGTTTTTAGTTAACTAGCAAAAACGTCAGTTGATACAGGCCCATTTGTGATAACTACAGATGTTGGGAAGGTTGCAGGGCTAGACCGGCACTGCTGCTAGCAATGTAAATATAGCTGGTTTGGTTTAGTTTGGTTTCCTTACAGAGCTGGAGGGGAAGCTGGAGCCTTGTTCATACTAAATAGTCAAGTATCCTCCCAGTGATTTATGTCCCCAGGAGTGTATAAAATGTTGGCAAGAACATTGCTTCTGAATTTTTTTATTTGGTTTATCGGATTTAGGACTTGCACTTCTAAAGCATTGTGTTGCTCTAGGGACAGTTAAAAGAAGAGGGGAATCTAGCTTAGTGGTAGACTGCCTAGTCAGGACAAGTGATAATTAAAAACACAAGCAAATGAGTTAAGGCCCCAGCCTAGATAGAGATAGATAGATAGATAGATAGATAGATAGATAGATAGATAGATAGATAGATAGATAGATAGATAGATAGATAAGGAGCATGCCTGAAGGAAGTCAGGATACTGCAGTAGGGCCTCTTTGGATAGTCCTGAGCTCCACAAACTTTGAAGGTTTGGCCAGAATGCCATAGGGAAACGAATACTCCCATGCTAAGTACAAACCCAGCCTCAAGTTAACAGTAAGACCAACATTTTGTTGCTTCATTTTCCTATTAAGTTCTGGGTTGCTGACTGAAGCAGAATTCCAATGTTTTGACTCACACCACATTGTTAACAAGATAGGGAGGATTTGATTATGGGAGAACAAGCCCCCAAAATGGTCATTACACACACACACGCCCCTGAGGCCTGCTTCCCTTGCTTGCTTCTCAAGGCAGTGTGTGGTTGCATTCCTCTATTTGATGTGGTTCATCCTTCAGTGCCAAACAGGGCAACGTGGGAAAATGATGACACTGCAGAAAAAGAGGGTGGTAGTGACCTGCTTAGTAACAAGAGAAATAAAACAGATCTTAGGAACCAAAGCCAAAAATACCTGCTTCTCCATGCAGCAAGGAGAAAAAAACACAGAACTCTTTCTGTGATGGGGAAAGACTGGGCTCTGCCGGCAGCTGTTGCCTTGTAGGCCATGCAGAGGCAAGGCAGGAGAGCCACAGGCTGGAGTGGGTGAGAAGGCAGCTGCTTGAGAAAGGGTGTGGGTTCCTTAGATCAAGGGGGTGGAACACCCGGGGAAGAGAGACCAGGAGCTGAGGCTGCTTCCAGCCTAGACATGGAACAGGCTTTCAACGTTTTGTCATTTCAACACCATGCAGCATTTGAGGCAAAGCCTAAAGAAGTGTCACAGTTTACAAGAAGCAAAAGCTGTCCACGCAGGAGCAGGTTCTATTTATTTACAACTTTGAGGCTGGACAGCTTTTCTATTGTGTGGTTTGTGACTACCCAAAGTGACATTTTTTTGAGTTTTAAAATTATCTCTTTTTGTACTGTGAAAAGAGCATATATGATTCATCTTAATATTTCTGAGGATCAGTCACCAACTAACAGCTAGTATTTTGGGTGGGAGGCAGGCTTTTGTAGGCAGCTTCTTCACCTAACATAGAAGTAAAAAAAACACCAGAATATGCCTCAAGCTTCGTTCAGAATCATATAAATAGCTCGCTCTCGCACAGTTGCAATCTAGTGCCATCGTAAGAACTCCCACGGTTCATGAACTGCCGCATGCGCCCCTCACCCATGCCTCGAGCTGATAGTGAGCTGACACGGACTAAGCCAGTGGAGTTCCAAGAAGGCCTGAATAAGATCCTCATCTTGGGCTTTTTGCCTGTGTTTCTTCCTGGATGTTTTCATTTTTCAGCCTCTGTAGAGCCATCTAGTCAACCTAAATCAAGAGTCAAGCTACAGCCCACTGGGCAAATGCAGCCAGCAGCTGGTTGTATGTGGCCCATAAGCTAAGAATAATTTTTACGTTTTTACATGGTTAGACAAACATTTAAAGAATGATGTTTTATAACTTGTAAAAACTGTATGGAATCCAAATTTCTGTAACCATAAATAAAATTGTGTTGGAACACAGCCATGCACATTCATTTTCATATCTTCTAAAGAAGCAAAAGCAATATTTATTAACTGACTCTTTAACAAAAATGTTTGATGACACCCTACACCCCTAAAAATCTTCCTTTCCATAATAACTATTACATGAAAAAAATACAAGTGTTTATTGACTTTGAATGTTTATTTGGGAAATTCTGTATTATCTTTCACTGTAGTCATTTGACTTTCATACAACTTGAGTGTCCCTATCTGAAATACTTCTGTCAGATTCTTTTTCAGATTTTAGAATATTTCCATGGGCATAAAGATTTATCTTTGAGATGGGACCCAAGTCTAACATTTATTTTTATTTCCTATGTACTTTCTACACACAGCCTAAAATTAATTTTATGTAATAATGTTAGCGTATTGTGGGTTTGTATGTTTGTGGCCCACAAGCCCCAGTGATCCTCCTGCCCCTGTCCCACACAGTGCTTGAGTTCCAGGCCTGTGCAGCCATACCTAGTCTTTATATGAGAGCCGGAGATTTGAGCTAGAGTTTTCATCCATGCCGAGAAAACACTCTTAACCCACTGAGCTATCCCCCTAGTCCTGTGCCTGTGTTTTAACTGTAACCTGTTGTGTAAGATTGGTTATGGAATTTTCCACTGTGACATCAGTTGTCACTTAAAAAGCTTCCAGTTTTGCAGCATTTTGGATTTCAGTTTTTCAGATTTCAATTTGTACTACAAATATTTATTGGAAACTCAATGCTGCTTGTCGTTATTGTTTCCAGGGTTATACATCTAAACAAAATCAGCAAAGTGCCCCATTCTGGTAGAGTTTGCATTCTAATAAATGATCGTCAGGAAAGTCAATGACAAATTAGTAGAGCAAACAGTGTCAATTTTGGAGGTACAGGCCTTAGGAAGAAGCACTACAGAAAAAAGCCCAACCAGAGGTAGAGTGGCTATGTTCAGGAAGCTTCATGAGCAGGCTGCGTCCTAGTGGGGCTGTGAGCCAGGTGGGTAATGTTGGAAAGTTGGTCCCAGCCCACTGAATTCGGGCTGTGAAAGGGAGGCAAGGATGGGTAGCTGATGCATTTCATTCGAGAGCTAAAACGCGAAAGTTGCCATTACTGAAGTAGGGTTTGCTGTGAACAGCTTGTTTGAAGTGTATTGTCTGGGTCCTGATTATAGTTCAAGTCTGATCTCGAGTTATAAATTTGGAAGTTGTCAGTATAAAGGAGAAAGTTAAGTAATAAGGTTGCCGGAGAATTATTCTAGAAACCCTGACTTCTTATTTCAGGCTTTCTCTCCCTCTCCCTCCCCTTCCCTCTCTCCATCTCTTTCTCTCTGTGAGTGTTTGTCACTACACATAGCTTTTTTTAACCTCAGATTTTGTTTCTAATTTACCATATACAGGCCTTGGGTCTGCCATTGTCCTTGCTTCCTCTTTAGGCACAGTCCTCTAATCAGTAGGTTGCCTGGCCAGTCTGAAATAGGAGTTATGCCTCTCTTTCTCAAGTATGGACGAAGACACAGGGGCTACTATCTACAATGCATTTCTTCCTTTTGATTTATAATTATGCCTTGTTTGTTTGTTTGTTTGTTTGTTTGATGTTTATGTATGTGGTACCTGGGAGTATGTTTATGTACCATATGCACTCAGGCACCCAGGGGGACGAGAGGAGGGTGTCAGAGTCCTAGAAATGGAGTTACAGGTGTTTGTGAGCTGTCCAGTGTAGGTTCTGAGAACCAAAACCTGGGTCCTCTCCAAGAGCAGCCAGTGTTCTTAACTGCCGATGCATGCCTGTAGCCCCCTCTGCCTTGTTTTTGGTGATACTTGTTTTGCTTTGGCTTTGGTTGGGGTTGGGGGGGGTAGTCTCAGAATGTGGTCTGTACTGGCCTGAGACTTCCTGTGTAATCCAGTCGGACCTGAAGCTCCTGGCCATTCTTCTCAGACATTCCTGATGCTTCTGAGGTGGGAGGCAGATTCACTCTCCCTTCCCCTGCCTACGTCCTGTGTCTGCATACATGATCAGAGTGAAGAATGCCAGCTGCAGCAGGTGGGAACTGCACCGCCTGAGCAGGCCGGTAAAGCGCCAGTGCGTGGCCCCCTCTAAGAGCTGCTGGACCTAATGAATGCATCGCCTTCTCTAGGGTGGGGCCAGGGTTTGTGAATCTTTAACAAGCTCCCCAGATTATTCTTAAACAAACACGGAAACTACTAATGGAGAGAAACTCTGCAAACCCAGTTTCATTTCCAGTTTGGGTAGGTTCTCTCCACTACCAACCTTGGTTTTCTCCTTTCTGGTACTGTTTTAGCACTTGCCTACTTCATAAACCTGATGTAAGAAATCCAGCAAGGAGCACCATGGAAACAAATTGTAAAGTGAAGAGTGACAGTTCCTAGGATAATCTTGTTTTCTGGTGTTCTTTCATTTGGGTATGCAAGCCAGGCTCCAGCTAGCTCCACACAAGTCCTTCAGTAATGCATGTGCATGTCATTCATGTGCAGGAGCCTTTGGCAAACACTGCGGACCAGGAAGCAAGAGGACACCCTCTCCTCTGGGGCAAAGGTTACCTCTTCTCTGCTTCTGCCTTTGGATGCCCTTAAAACCTATGTGTTTTTTGTGAGGCGAGTAGTTGGGAAAAGATAAATTAGGTTAGAGAAACTATTGAATTTTTTTCTAATAAAAAGGTTCCGAAGGTAATTTATAGGAAAAGTAACCTGGCCCCACATAGTAGAAGAGCATTAAGTCATTCTCAGGCAATTCAGATTTGTAAATGTATAACAAAATGACAGTAAATTCACTCATACCTGATGAATAGTATTTGAAAGTAGTTTTACTTTAAAAGGTTGTGATGAAATTAAGGACAGGTCATAGGCCATAACGACAAGAGGGAAAAACTTTCCCAACTCCCCCTGTTGAGTCTTGAGTGACCATGCATCTTCTAAGTAGTTTCTACCAAGTCTTTCTTACTAGAACAACATTACCAAGCCCAATATAGTTTGAGGGGCCTTCCTTAAAATGCTTTTCCACATGCTAACAGAATCCTGATGGTGGACATCTGTTAAGATTACTGCCCCTTAAAGGCCTTTGTGAAATGTTTAACCAAGTTAAGAAAACACAATCCTGAACAAAGACTTGGTTAGAGCTCATGTTGTTAGACAAACTCTGTTTGTGATTAAACTATTCCCATCTTCTGTATCCTTTAAATGTAAAAATTCTGTGCTTGCATTCCACTGGAAAGGGTCAGGGCCTCTGATCAGCACACTTCTCTTAGGTTCCTACGAATTAATTTCTTTCTTTCTTTCTTTCTTTCTTTCTTTCTTTCTTTCTTTCTTTCGAGTAAGAAAGACTCTTTTTTTTTTGTTTTTTTCCTATTTCAGTTCAGGTACTTGGTTAAGTTTAGTAAGGTTTCCTGGAAAAAAAGCCTCAAGGGCTTGTCATCACCTGACACACTCAAGCCACGTGTAGAAGCAGAGATCAGAGCTGTGTGTTGGGGGATTTTGAAGTGCCAACAGTGGTAACAGAAGACCTAGCAATGGTACAGACTGATGTTAGAAACCTGGAGTTAGATGGGTCTGCCTTCACCCCCTGCATGCCTTCGAGGATTTATACAGCATATTCATCTCTCAGCCCTATCATCTGTAAGGTGCAATAACCCTTCTTGTATACGTTACTTTCCTGGTCCCTGGGACAAAAGCTATTTAAGGAAGGATTTACTTTGGTTTATAGTTCCAAGGCATACAGTTCATGGTGGCAAGGAAACTATGCAGGAGCAGGAAGTGGCTGGTTACAGTGTGTCCACAGTCAGGAACCAGAGCACAGACGTTTGTGCATAGTCCTCTTTCCTTCCTGTTCAGCCCAGGACCCCAGCCCATGGCACGGTAGTGCCCACATTAGAATGGGTCTTCCCACCTCCGTTATTCTACTCTAAATAATCCCTCATGCATAGACCCAGAGATTTGTTTCCATAGCAATTTCAAATTCTGTCAGATCAACAATCAAGATTAGCCATTGCTCCTGTCCTGATGTGTGGATCATAGTGGTCAGTATATGGTGTTTGTCTGCCTTCTGTCCCATGGGAAATTCATTTGCAGACTGAACCTCTTCTATTGCCGTTGAAGTTCTTTTCATGCATACTGTCCCTGAATAGCTGATTGACATTTAATAATTGAAATAATTCCATAAACATCTAAGAAATTGAACTCAACAGTTACAGCTTCTCCAGATTTTCCTCCAAAGAGGAGCATTTTCTGAATGCCTCATCATTGTCATTGTCTCAGAATGTATCCATTTTTATCTGTTCCTCTAAAACTGAGAAACAAGAAATGAAATCCAGTATTCCAACCAAGACCTGATGTACACCATGGAGGGTGTTTGACTTTACTATAAATGTATGCAGACAGCCTTGCACTGATGCCACGGGGAGCCTCCTACCCCAGATTTCTGCTAGTTGTGATTTTGAGAACTCATTCTGATCTCTGTTTTATTTTGTCTCTCATACACACTGAGCTCTTTCCGTATTGTATTGTATCCTGATTTTGCTCACCTAAGGATTGAGAGACTCTCGGTATGGCTCAGAACTGAAACCATAAAGTGAAGTAAAGGCTAACAACAGGTCTAGGACATGTAGAAACTAAGAGGGAGTAAGAAGGCACAGTGATAATTATGGATAGAGGCTTTACAGACACTTTTGGTCACTTAACACAGTTTCAGTATGTAGGTGAGGAACACACATTTCTTGAGGGCACATTTGTTTTTCTTTTTTTAATTTTTTATTTAACTTTTATTAATTACACTTTATTCACTTTGTATCCCCCATAAGCCCCTCCCTCCTCCCCTCCTGATTCCACCTTCCCTTCCCCTTCTTCATGCATGCCCCTCCCCAAGTCCACTCATAGGGGAGGTTCCCCTCTCCTTCCTTCTGATCTTACTCTATCAGATTCCATCAGGAGTGGCTGCATTGTCATCTTCTGTGGCCTGGTAAGGCTGCTCCCCCCTCAGGGGGAGGTGACCAAAGAGCAGGCCAATCAGATTATGTCAGAGGCAGTCCCTCTTCCCATTACTATGTAACCCACTTGGACACTGAACTGTCATGGGCTACATCTGTGCAGGGGTTCTAGGTTATCTCCATGCATGGTACTTGGTTGGAGTATGAGTCTCTGGGAAGTTCCCTGTGTTCAAATTTTCTTGTTCTGTTGCTCTCCTTGTGGAGTTCCTGTCCTCTCCAGCTCTTACTATTTCCCACTTCTTACATAAGATTCCATTCACTCTGCCCAACAGTTGGCCATCAGGCTCAGCATCTGTTTTGATAGTCTGAAGGGCAGAGCTTTTCAGAGGCCCTCTGTGGCAGGTTCCTAGGTTGTTTCCTGTTTTCTTCTTCTTCTGATGTCCATCCTCTTTGCCTTTCGGGATGGGGATTTGAGCGTTTCAGTCAGGGTCCTCTCTCTTGCTTAGTTTCTTTAGATGTACAGATTTTAGTGGGTTTACCCTATGTTGTATGTCTATATGAGTGAGTATATACCATGTGTGTCATTTTGCTTCTGGGACAGCTCACTCAGGATGATCCTTTCCAGCTCCCACCATTTACCTGCAAATTTCATGATTTCCTTATTTTTCATTGCTGAGTAATATTCCATTGTATAGATGTACCACAATTTCTCCATCCATTCTTCAGTTGAGGGGCATCTGGGCTGTTTCCAGCTTCTGGCTATTACAAATAAAGCTGCTACAAACATGGTTGAGGAAATGTCCTTTTTGTGTACTTGAGCCTCTTTTGGATATATGCCTAGGAGTGGTATGGCTGGATCTTGAGGAAGCGCTATTCCAGTTGTCTGAGAAAGTGCCAGATTGATTTTCAGAGTGGTTGTACAAGTTTACATTCCCACCAGCAGTGGAGAAGGGTTCCCCTTTCTCCACAACCTCTCCAGCATGTGTTGTCACTTGAGTTTTTTATCTTGGCCATTCTGATGGGTGTAAGGTGAAATCTCAGCGTTGTTTTGATTTGCATTTCCCTAATGGCTAATGACGTTGAGCATTTCTTTAAGTGTTTCTCTGTCATTCGATATTCCTCTACAGAGAGTTCTCTGTTTAGCTCTGTTCCCCATTTTTTAAGTGGATTACTTGGTTTGCTGCTTTTCAGCTTCTTTAGTTCTTTATATATACTGGATATTAGTCCTCTGTCAGATAAAGGGTTGGTGAAGATTCTTTCCCTATCTGTAGGCAGTTGCTTTATTTTGATGATGGTGTCCTTTGCTTTACAGAAGCTTTTCAGTTTCATGAGGTCCCATTTATTGATTGTTGCTCTTAGAGCCTGTGCTGTTGGTGTTCTGTTCAGGAAGTTTTCTCTTGTACCTATGAGTTCTAGGGTATTCCCCACTTTTTTTTTTTCTAGCCAATTTAATGTGTCTGGTTTTATGTTGAGGTCTTTGATCCACTTGGACTTCAGTTTTGTTCAGGGTGATAAGTATGGATCTATTTTCATTTTTCTACACGTACACACCATTTGTTGAAGATGCTATCTTTTTTCCATTGTATGGTTTTGGTATCTCTGTCAAAGATCAGGTGTCCATAAGTGTGTGGGTTTATATCTGGATCCTCTGTTTGGTTCCATTGATCCACCATTCTGTTTCTATACCAGTACCATGCAGTTTTTATTACTGTTGCTCTATAGTACAGCTTAAGATCAGGGATGGTGATACCTCCAGAAGATCTTTTATTGTAGAGGATTGTTTTAGCAACTCTGGGTTTCTTGTTATTCCATATAAAGTAGAGAATTTTTTTTTCAGGTCTGTAAAGAATTGTGTTGGTAATTTGATGGGAATTGCATTGAATCTGTAGATTGCTTTTGGTAAGATGGCCATTTTTACTATGTTAATCCTGCCAAGCCATGAGCATGGGAGATCTTTCCATCTTCTGATATCTTCTTCTAATTCTTTCTTCAGAGACTTGAAATTTTTTTCACACAAGTCTTTGACTTGCTTGGTTAGGGTTACTCCAAGGTACTTTATGTCCTTTGTGGCTATTGTGAAGGGTGTTGTTTCCCTACTTTCTTTCTCAGCCCTTTTGTCTTTTGTATACAGGAGGGCTACTGATTTTTTTGAGTTAATTTTGTATCTGGCCACTTTGCTAAAGGTGTTTATCAGCTGTAGAAGTTCCCTGGTAGAGTTTTTGGGGTCATTCAGGTATATTATCATATCATCAGCTAACCTCAGACTCATACAGAGCCTCCTGCACAACCATTCCAGTTTAGAGGGTGATCTTTAAAGCATTTGGTGTTGGAGCCAGAGAAATGGCTTGGCACTGGTTGCTTTTCAAGAGGACCTGGGTCCAATTCCCAGCACCCACATGGCTGCTCATCACCACCTGTAACTCCACTTCCAGGGCACCCTAAGCACTCTTCCGGCACTAGGCATGGACCGGGTACACAGACATACGTGCAGGCAAAACACCCATACAAAAGACAGGCAAGTCTTTCATAGAAAGTCTTCCTAATGAAGCAGGACATAGGTTTTGGAACCAGAAAGAGGATTAAGCATTGTGGTTGTGCATCACAGTTGTTTTTCTTGGATAAGATACTTAAACCTTTAAACCTCACTTTTCTCACCTGTGAATACATCTAGTTAAATCTGATAGGCAGGACTGTTACAGAGTTTAGACATTATGGAATGCCTGGCCAAAGCAGGTATTCATTAAACATCAGTGACTTGTTTTGTTGTTCTGACTGTCCTGACAGGCCTTTAGGAAATACACTCTGATGCCATGGAGTGACCCAGATTCTTGAGGTCCCTGACATTCCTCTACCTCACAGGCACTTGCTGTGATGGCCGCTCACATATTATTAGGCAAGTGGAAATCTTTAAACAGTTAAGCAGACAGTTGATGTCTGTTGGCAATATCCCTCTGTCTTTCCTTCAGCTTGGAGCTAGAGACAGCCTGTCTCCTGTCCGTGTCTCCTGCTCGTGGTCCTGAAAATTCCAGTTTCCATGCATTAACCTCCCACACTCCTCAGAACTGTACTGTGAAGGAGGCAACCTGAACAACGCCCTGTCCCTTGGAACCCAAGTCCAGGGCATGAACCAAACACTGAGGCTGTTCAGCTGTTCCTGAGAGTGTCTCATACTTACTCCCAGGCATGAAATATTCAGCTCAGAGCCATTCTGGTGTTCTCTTTTGAAGCGCTTGGTGCTGTTTGAATATAAGTATAACCCCTGTTGTTAATGGAATCTCTTAAGACATCAGTTTTGAGAGCAGTGTTATCCCCGTTGTACTGAAGCACTGGAGGTGAGAGGAATGTACAGAGGCAAGAACGATGACTGTACATCCCTTGCCATTCTGGTTTCCTCCCGACTAAATGATGTTTTCTTCATTTTACTTGGGAGTTACCATTTCATCATGGGTCACTGTCAAACTCCATTGTCCTAAGTCAGGCTTTCAGACAGGCTGGCTCCCTGCATCTTGTCATGTCAAAATAACTCCCCTATGTTGTCACACTGCAGCCAAGTCAAGTCGTCAGTAGTCCAGACATTCTGACTAAGGTTCACAAAAGGCTCTATCGGTTTCATTTGCATGAAAGAGAACATATTAATCTTCATCAGAAACAGTTGCTATACTTATCTTTTAGAGCCACAGAGATGGCTGGAATTGCCTTTTTGGTTGCCTTTTGTTCTTGAAACTTACTCTGCCAGAAGAAAAGATTTTCAAACTCTTGACTTTCAAACCTGCTCATACCAATTTAGTTTCATCTCTGAGAATCAGCACCTAACTGCAAGTTTCATTTTAATCCATGAAAGATAAATCAGAAGGTACTTCTTCATCAAAACAGCCCTTCCTTTTCACCCTTCTCCCAAGGATTCACCCTTCACCCTTGTTCAGACCAAGGCCCTGCCATACCCACAGCCCTTCCTCGCCTTTTCTCTCAATGCTCCACTGTAGGGATCAAAAGGGGCAGAAAGGCAAAGAGGATGGACATCAGAAGAGGGAGAAAACAGGGAACAGGAGAGGAGCCTACCACAGAGGGCCTCTGAAAAACTCTATCCTGCAGGGTATCAAAGCAGATGCTGAGACCTATAGCCAAACTTTGTGCAGAGTGCAGGTAATCTTATGAAAGAAGTGGGAAATAGTAAGACCTGGAGAGGACAGGAGCTCCACGAGGAGAGCAATACAACAAAAAATCTGGGCACAGGGGTCTTTTCTGAGACTGATACTTTAACCAAGTAACATGCATGGAGATAACCTAGAACCCCTCCACAGATGTAGCCGATGGCAGTTCAGTGTCCAAGTGGGTTCCATATTAATGGGAACAGGGACTGATTCTGACATGAACTAATTGGCCTGCTCTTTGATCATCTCCCTGTGATGAGGGAACAGCCTTTCCAGGCCACAGAGGAAGACAATGCAGCCACTCCTGATGAGACCTGATAGACTAGGACAGAAGGAAGTGGAGGAAGACCTCCCCTATCATTGAACTGGGGGAGGGGCATGGATGGAGAAGAAGGAGGGAAGGTGGGATTGGGAAGGGAGGAGGGAGGGAGCTACAAGTGGGATACAAAGTGAATAAACTGTATTTAATAAAATATAAAGAAAGAAAGAAAAAAAAAGGGGCAGCAAGGGATTCTTTTATCCCTTCTTCACACCTGCCCAACCGAGCCCCACAGCAGCTGTTTTGGGGGCTCAGCTTTACCTTCTCCCCAGCAGCTCCATGCCCCTGGGGCTATCTGAACCAGCCCTAGAATCTCTTCTGCACAGGGTGAGTTTTCTATATGTTTGGCCTATCATCATCATCATCATCATCATTATTATATCAAATAATTGGAGCTCACAGGCCATTACTTCTACCCTCCACCCTTTGCATATATAATAGTATGTTTATTTCATGGCATCAGTTGTTTATGCACACGATCAGGACAGCATTCAGGGTCTAACCAGCCTGTTAAATATTTACCCACGAGGTAAACTCACATGTGAATCAACAGCACTTATCAGTGTGTGACAGTGGATCTGCGGTTTTGTATCCTAACACACTACGGAACTCCTGAGGTAAATGAGTGGTGAAACGAGCCTCCATTTACAGTGAGCCCAGCTAAAGCTCTTTTTCATAACAGTTGACAGACTTCAGCCAGCTAAACACAGCAAGCTAAGTGGGGCAGAGGGAGCGTCCAAGAGTGCTAGTTCATCACACCCCAAGGCTGGCCAGTCTGATTGTTGAGGAGGCCTGGTTGAGTTGCTGAGGTAGGAACATGAAGAGAGATGTTGGCCCATCTGCTTTGCAGAGGAGTGTAAGGGGAGGTAAGCCATGCCTCTCAGAATCTGCTTTAGGGATCATCAGAGTGCCCCAGGGAGCTTTCTCGTCAGCATCCTGACCCCGAAGACTTAGGGAACCACACTAGCTGTTCTTCCCAACCCTGAAGTTAACCCTTCTCTCAGGAAGCACAGTATCTTCGCACAAGTGTCAGGAACTCTCGTGACAAGCAGATAGACCTGCCCTCAGATCCTGGTCTGACCACTGACTAGTTGTGCAAACCTCAGGCAGTTTACTGTGCCCTCCACCTTGTTTTCTTCACCTAAAAAGGTACAGGAATTCTCGAGTCACTGAGCTGTAGGGGAGGCTAAATTAGACAATGTGAAGGAAGAACTAGCAACAAGTATCAGCTCTCGATCATAAGAGAAATGGCAGCAGAAACACCTGGCAAAATGGCAAAAGAAACACCTCTGTTTCTTTTCACCAGAGGTAATTTTTATTTATGACCATATTTCAGAATGGCACAATTCAAGCAGAGAGAACAAGAATATTAGATAGATAGATAGATAGATAGATAGATAGATAGATAGATAGATAGATAGATAGATAGATAGATAGAT
>NW_026585644.1:35001370-35017488 GCF_907164565.1 Psammomys obesus
GATAGATAGATAGATAGATAGATAGATAGATAGATAGATAGATAGATGAAAGATTGATTCAGATGATTGAAAGATTGATTCAGATGATTGCCTAAAGATTATTTTCCTCATACAATTTATTGAAAGATTAAAGATCTTTCCTATAATGATTTATACAAGCCAAAAGCCCATTGCAGTTAATAAATTCCAGGAAATTGTCCAAATTAGCTTACTTTTTTGGAATTTGTAATGCCAAGGATTATTTCTGTAAGAAAGCTGGGAATAGCCTTGATTTTGGTGTTTTCTTTATTTTTCTACATTATATGTACATTTAACCAGTAATCATGAGGCAAAAAAAAAAGAGTAGAAGCCTGAGCTTTCCGGTCCTGGGCAGTAGTGACCACAGATGCTCTGTGGCATAGCAAGGCACAGGCTGCAGTCCTCACTATCAGGTGTCATCAGAGTCAGGACTCCTTCTCCAACCCCCTCACAACACCAGTTTTTATTTGTTGGGATTTTTCATTCCCATAAGCAAACATAAAATTCATCTTTACCAGGAAACTTAATTTTAAAAATCTGCAGTCAGTAGAAGATGTGTTTGTAGTTCAGAGTGTTCCTGTGTCACAGCCCTAGCCTGAGTCACCCTGCCCTACACTCTTTGGAAAGGAGTTTCCAGGTAGTTACCATGACATCTTCTCCTTCCATCACAACATTGGAGCTGGGGGACTTGTATAATAAATAATCACAGTATTAAGGGCCTAGGTTATTATATTTTATTTCCCAGCATATTATAGGGGGAACTTTTTTAAGGACAGTATAGAAACATATACATTAAAACATATACATTAAAATAAAATGAAAAACAGAAAGGGGGCATAGGGGAAAATTGAAGGTGATACATGGAATTCATACTGTGAAGTTCTGAACCATTTCTTTTCATTATTATGCCCTTAATTTCCATGGAAAAAGTTCCACCTGTGTGAAAGTTCTGGCAACAGTTTCAGAATCAACACTGTGTATCAGTGACTGAATCAATGAATATCGATTACATCCTCTTGTTTGTTCTTGTCCCTTTCTAAGCATGTCTTTTAGAATACACAGGGTGAAGCTGATAAACTCTGGAACTGGCTCTTCAGTTCCCTGTAGTTCAAGCCAGGTGTTTGATGAATAACTTATCTTTGTCCAGCACTTAGTTGGCACAACGAGGGGTATTAAAATGTGTTTGAATAATGTCTACCCACTACTGTTGAGACCTTTACCTGGGCCAGTTAGGAGTGGCAGATTTGTACTGCTGTGTAATGTGATCTTCAGTTGTTCTTTATGATAGGTAACCTGTTAATGCAACAAACTGAATTAAAATACAGACATTTAATCATAGCGTGAAGCCCGTACTTTCATTCTCACTAACCCATGTCAGCCAGTGGCCAGACCGTGGTGAGGTGCCAAGTCTGCTTAGGGTGTCATGCCCTCCAATACCTCTGTCCTAAGGCAAGTTCTTGTGCTCTCGTCCTTACAGTGCGCTGGGAGGCGCCTCAGCTCTTCACATCCCTGCTTTTCCAGGAGGAGGATGTCTCATTGATTATGTGCCTCAAGTGTGCCACCTGCTCACCAACAAGGTAAAGATAGTCCCGGCCCCTCTGCCTGGCGAGAGCCCCTTTGCTACAGCTGTCAAATCGTGGTTTGGGCACCAGCCACCTCAGGCCATTGCTGTTCTTTCAGCCTGTCCCTTGCCTGCTCGGAAGGACACTTCATCTGTTTCTCCATCTTTGTCTTCCTTTCTCTTTCCTGAGGTCCCAGGCATTACTGCCTGTCTCATATTCATTGCCTTCATACATGGCGATCTAAGTCAACTCTTAAAATTTCCCATATCCCTCCCCTACACTTTTGGTTCATCTTGTACACACTTAGGGTTTTATACCTGTGGCCCGCTTCATCCCAGTTGTGTGGCATATACATGTGTAGCTGATGTCAGGGTAGTTCTTTAAAACAGCCTTCATTTCTTTCTACTTTTTTATCTCACCTTTTAATTGTCTGTCCTTCATTCTTGTCACGCCTGGGAGAAGTTGACCAGTGTTTTTGCTCCTCAAGGGGCAAGCATTCTGGGTCAGCTGGTCTCGACCTACCATGTTGGAATATCTGAAGCTTTCTCTTGGCTGTATTCATGGGCATGTGCTGAGTTTGGTGGTAATCAACTATTTTCTAAAAGTATGAGAATACACATGGCTAGCCAGTATATTTAGCTGAAAACTAGAGGTATTAACACACCACTGACCCTGGTTCCCTCCCCTTCCACACGGACTGGGACTTAGTTGGTTTAATTGCCAAAGTGCTATCTTCTTTGTTCCCGTTGATGCGTTCATATTGGCTAGGAAAACAGATCTTTTGTTTATCCCTCTCATTCGTCTCTGTATAAGACATATTTTTAAAGAACAATAATATTGCAGAGGCTTCAGTATTATTTTTTAAATGTCAGAGAAACTGAAATCTGGCAAGGCTACAGCCTGTGGGACTGGCCCAGATCCCAAGGCACTTAGCTTCTTGGAGTGGTAGCTTCTGCTGAGACAACCCCCCCCCCCCCCCACACACACACACACCCTTCGCTGCTCTCCTCCAGAGTAGAGGGCAGGATTCTTAGTTACATTCTGGGGCTTTGCACTGCCTTCAAATCTGAGTCCCAGAATTCCAGAGAAAAATGTAAATTGTGTCTCCCAGAACTAAGAAGAAAAGCCTTTTTAAAGCTCTCCAATTGAGATTAATTTCTACTCATACATTTTCCTTAAAAAAAAAAAAAAAGAAAAGAAAAAAAAGTATCGTTTTCTCAGAGATATAAGAATCAGTCTGTTTTTCTTATCTGGTTCACTTTCATTAATTTTACTTGTCTTTAAAATCGGTGTTCTTCTGTTTGTTCTAAACGAGGACAGCATGGGCTGCTTTTAGGAGCATCTCTTCAAATGAATTTCCATAATTACATCGGAATCTATCTTTATAGCCAGTTATGTTGTGGGTTTCTGTTAAAATGCTTTTCTGTTTTTAAAATCAAGTACACAGAACTGTTTTCATCCCTTTTTTAAACAAAGCCACTTAAGCAAACTTATCATCTGTTTTTCTTTTCTGAAAATAACATCTGATCCTGCATTAAGCCTGCAAAGTAAGCACTGCTTTTGTAAATTGACATAAACCGCTATTATATAAATAGAATTGTTTTACTTTTCAGAGGTAGAGCCTGGCTATCAGGACCACTTGTGTCAAGGTTATGCCAAGTGCTTTCTCTTGACCTCTATATTCCCAGTGTGGGAACGTAGTGTGGCTGCAGCCAATCTAAAGTTTTGGGGGTCTCTCATTATTTCTTTCAGCTACAGTTAGACCATTATAAAGAATGTTTTTGTGATAGTAGCTATTGTATAAATAGCTGCAAGCTAGCATAATGATTTAACATTTTTTGTAGAAACTGTCATTTTTGTGCTAACAAGGATACACAAAATGCAAAATAAATCATCCATTGTAATACTTCTCATTCTGAGTATTGAGATTTTTGAAAGGCATTATCTTACCTTTTTAATTTTATCTCACCCTTTTAATAGGAGTTCAAGATAACCAAAAAGCCCCACTTAATGAAATTTCTTTATAAAGAATGTCTATTGATAAATGCAAAAGGAATAATAGAATTTTTTTTTTAGATCAACCTTTTTCAACCCCAAATGAAATAATTCAGACAAGAATATCCTGGCTGGTACTGAAACCATTACGTGAATGGTTGATGGGGAACCAGGTTTTTACATACTTTAAGATAGATACTTTTATGGCCCTAAAGAGATGGCTCAGCAGTTAAGAGCATTGGCTGCTCTTCTAGGGGAGCCAGGTTCAATTCCACCCACATGGCAGCTCACAACTGTCTGTAACTCTAGTTCCAGTGGCTCTAACTTCCTCACACAGACATACATGGAGGCAGACACAAATGCATGCACATGCGTGTACACACACACACAAGACATTTAAAAGATTCTAAAACTATCAACAAATAATATATCCAGTCCTGAATTATACACTGTTTTGAAAGCAGTGTTTTGAGAGCAAAGAGGAAGAGCTGAATGTGGACAGAGTAGCAGATGACATCAGAATGCTCCCTAAACCTGTTGGATGTGACAACTATATATTGTATTTGTGGCTTTCTAAGGAGAATGTCTAATGCTTTTGGAGTTGCAAACTAAATGAAGTATTTGGTGTGCGCCATCAGGATGTCTCTAATTTCCTTTGAAATGTTTCAGCAAGATTGATTGATAGGTTAATAGGTAGGTAGATAGGCAGATGGCTGGATAAAGCAGGTAGGCAAAATACAGTTGTTGAATAAAGAATGGGAAGGGTGGTTTTCATTTCCCTGTTCCTTCTGCTTCTCTGAGTCTTTCCAGTTTTTCATATAGAGCATTTTCAGTTTTTCTGTAGTAATCCTCAGCTTTGCATTCCCATTCCAGGTACAGTATGTGATTCAAGGCTATCACAAAAGAAGAGAGTACATCGCAGCTTTTCTCAGTCACTTTGGCACGTAAGTTCTGCCCAGTTCATACCATATACCAACAGTGATCTTGGTTCTCACAAGTGATGCCTTCTCTCTGGTGCTTACCCTAGAGCTGCCAGAATGACTTAGTTTTTAGATTCTTTAGCGAATAATAGAAGCAAGTATATTATCTGAACAGCAGTATGCCTCTCCCAAACATAGCCATGATGGTAGTATTCTCTAGCCATCATGGGTATAAAGCCTGCTTGTGGAGCTTGAGACAGCTCATTCTGCACTTTCACCTCTGTTGTCGTCTAGTTGTCTGGAGGTGAAACAAGGAGGCTTTTTTTTTTTCTATACTTTTTTTTAAATTAACCTTTAAGTTAACATATAAGTAATGGGTTTCACTATGGCATTTTCCATACACACATGTCATTCTCCTTTGTTCTTATTCCTCCTCTAAGGACCCTTCCCATACCCTGTCTCTCTCTTGCTGGTCCCCCTTTTTCCTCCCTAATAGCCTCTCTTTTTCTTTTATGTCACATGTATTCCATTACTCAATTCTTTCTCATTCTTTTCCTCCCTTCTTGTGCTCCTCTTCCTGCTTTCATAACTTATACATATATTTAAATATAGATTTCACATATTCAAGAAAACATGCTATTTGTCTTTTCTGAGCCTGCTTTATTTCGCTTAACATAATGATTTCTGGTTTTATCCATTTTCCTAAAAATGCCAGGACTTCAGTCTCCTAATAGATAAATGAAAACCCATTTTCTGTGTGTGCCACAGTTTAGTTGTCCATTCAACTGAAGATGAACATCCAGGATGGTTCAGACAGGCACTTACTTTATAAACACATTTTTTGTAGGTAGCCCACACTTGGAAGTTTAGTGATCCAGTACAGTCACACATCTAGAAGATGGGACAACAAGGCAAGAGTTCCAGGTTCCAGGTCTCCTGATGGGAATCTACCCCTAACAGTGCCTCACACATCAGGAAGGAAACCTAACATTACACCTCAAAGTGATGAGCTGTACTTCAGAGAAGGGTTAGAAGAAGGCACAGGACAGGTGGGAAGTGTGCAGCTGTAGGAAAGCATGGAATGGCTCTTCCCACTGCTGCCTTGTGCGTTCACCTTCCCCCTGGATGACAGAGGCCATGCTCTTGCAGCCCTCTTTGTTCTAGATGCTGTCAGGGTCTTATGAACTTCCACTGGACTTAGTATAGTTAGGCACCAGTGTATGGTCCTCATAGCCTTTAAACATGGGAAACTCTGCCCAGTGTTTGGCACTGGAGATTTCAGTGCTCTAATTACAGGTCCCCCCTTTTTTTCAGAAAGGACTTGGAAATAATAGAAATACATATACAGAAGCACAAAATTTTAGTTTCAGATAGGTAAGTGAAGATGAAACCAAGTAAGCAAGTAAGAGCAGATGAAACCAAGAGGAAAGCTTGCCATTCCCTGGGTGTAAGTTTCACACCATAGCACAGTTACACGCAGATTTCTGACTCCTGAAAAACTGCCAAATTATCCTCTCATTAACCGTTATGACACTTTTATCCTAAATAAAAAAGTTAATACCTAAGCAACGTGGCTGTCTTTAATAAATCTTTCAGGGTTAAAATTATTTTTAGCTATTTTCTTTGTTTGTTTTGTTTTGTTTTGTTTTTCAAGACTTGTTTTCTTTGTGTAGCCTTGCCTGTCTTGGAACTCATTCTGTATACCAGGATGGCCTCAAACTTACAGCAATCCATCTGCCTCTGACTGAGTGCTGGAATTGAAAGTGAACACCACCACGCTCGGCTCAGCTTTACTGATGATTTTTTTTTTTTTTGAGAGAACACTTTTTATGCAGTAGTGGTAATAAATATTAGTGATATAAATTTTGAGTAGATTATCTTTGCCATATATAGTTGAAAATGAAGAAACACAGTGACCTGCAGAATGAATTGTACACACACTAAGGACACTAAGGGTTACACACATCCATTGGGATATAAAAAAATATGAAAAATGAATTTACATTTGTTTTTAAATGTAATTTTCTTTTAATAAATACTTTGCATCTTTTATAATGTACATATTATAATAATATAACATTACTTGTATGTAGTTACTAAATTACAAGTGATTACCACTTGTCATATTATAAGCTTAGGTACAAAAGGCATTGTATTTTGTTTTGGCCTATGAGGAAGGGGGGTAAAGAGTTCAGACCTCACACTCACAGTATTGGGTTAATTATACATTCATAAGACAGAATTAAGTCAGTTCTGAGCTGATCCTTTAGCACATGACCTGGTCCTTGGTATCTGAGTTTCTGTATGTTTCCTGGAATGTCCCAGTATTCAACTGGGAACCATCCATATCACTGACCAGTCAGGACAAGATACCTCTAAGACTTCAGGGATGCCCTTCTGTGAATGAGTATTTTCCATTTGCCAGTACATGCTTAGTATTGTCAACATCCTTTAGGTACTTTGTTCTTGTCAGAAATTGATGAGGTGAACCTACCGGGTTCTGCCAGCCCTCTTAGCAACTCAGGAGCTGTTTTCCGTAGATACCACCAATCAGAACTTCCCCACTGATGTTGACCCTTGTTGGGAAGAAAGAAGCCAGGGTACCAATGCCAGCATTTCTGTACAATCTCAGTTATATTGTCACTGTCATCTCTGTTTACTCCGTGGGTAAAGTGAGACATAAGCTCACTGTCCAGGTAACATTTGGTATTGTAATATAATCTATGACCTTATTTCATCTTCACTTTTGAGATAGGGTCTAACTTTGTAGCTCAGCCTGGAACTAGTGTTACAGACTAAGCTGGCCTAGAAAGCACAGAGATACAGAGGTCCCCCTGCCTCTGCCTCCCCACTGCTGGGATAAAAGACATGTGACTCACACCTTACTGAGTGGTTTCTTAGTTTGTCTTTTTACTCATCATTGATGACTAATGTTTCCATTTTGTGGTTTATCTTTTTTTTTTTTCACAATCCTATTGAAAAGTTTACCAGTATAGTTTCCTGCTAGATGAGGAAGCTAAGTCTCCAAAAGTTATGAGATTTGAGGTCATGAACAAGGCAGTGACATTAACCTCAGTGATGTCATCCCAACCTTAGACCCTTGATGCTTATGTGTCTGAAGTTATCTATGGTTCTGTTATATATGGATCTGCTGCATACATAAGGTCCTGTGTATTGTATGGCTTAGTTGCATAATGATTCATTCCCAGGAGAATGGCACCAATCCCTCCCGACATGGCACCCAAGTGCCCTAACCTCTTTCCAGTAGGCCTGGCCTCAAAGGTTCTTTTAAAGAGAGTCTTACCTTACTTGCATTGCTTTTGAACGTTATTTTTATGAGGGTTTGTGTGTATGTTTTCTTACTTAGAGGTGTCGTGGAATATGATGCAGAAGGCTTCACAAAACTCACTTTGCTGCTGATGTGGAAAGATTTCTGTTTTCTTGTCCACAGTGAGTATACTTTTGCTATGCCCATACATTTAGGAATGTCTACTATAATAATCAGGGTGAGAACCTTTGGTGTTGTGACATGGTCTTTTTTTGTTTTAATATGTTTATACTGAGGCCGTAACAAAGTATTTCTTCAAACCATTGTTTCTCAACCACTAGGGTGATGTTGCCCCACAGAAGACATCTGATAATGTCTGAAAATATTTCTTACTGTCACAAGTGGATGAGGGAGTCAGTGACCAACTAAATATCCTAAAGTCCATCTGTCCTAGGACAGCCCCTCACAACAGAGTATAAAGTATAAAGTTTATTACTGAGTATAAAGTGTCACTATTGTCAAGATACAGTGATCCTACCCTAAACAGATTTCTGTTTCAAAATATGTATCCGGTGTCAGGTCTCTGAACTTCCAGGATTGCTGGGAGCAGACTTGCTTTGATCTTCTGGTTACTAGGAAGAGAAAAGTCTTGACTCTGGTTTAATAATAAGCGACACAGAACATATGGAGGCAGTGTTCTGTGCATCCCCAACAGCTCTTCTTGGTGGTTTTCCACATTACAGTCATATGTAAATGCTTGTTATATAACCAGTCAGTAGTGGGTCAGTAATCACTGGTCCAGCTCTCTCTTGTGGATGGTTTAGATTGTATTTCTTTGCTGTAGAAGATCCATTGGCCTGTGGCATCAGGTTTAGGCTGCAAGTCAATTCCTTCATTTCTTGGCAATAATATTTCTGCTTAAGTCAGTGACCAAGGAATTCCAGCTTTTCCAGCTTGAGGTAGGACAAAAGCAGAGGGTGAGAGCTATTTTCATTCAGAGGCAGAACTTAAATCTCATTAAACCATATTAGGAAGGGATACTTTGGCACTAAATAGCCATGGTGTCAGACAATGTACAGATATTGACTCTGAGGTTTTTTCTTCCCCAGCAGGCTTACCTTTCTGTACTTTTCAAATTCTTTTTTTAAAAAAACCTGATTTCATCTTAGCAGATAGTAAGAGAAGAAGCCCCTAAATGTCCATAAAATGGGAAGAAGGCCTTCCTGTATTACCTGATGCTGGCACACCTCATAGAAACTGTGGCAAGCTGGCTGTGTATGCATTTGAGGTTGGCTCTTTTTCCTTCTCAGTGTCACCTAGCCATTCCCAACTTACATAGTGCTTCGCATTATGTCCCTGCTTGGTAGCTCATTCTACTTTAGGGCAAATTTTTTTAAGCATTAAATCTGGAAAAGGCACTTTTATATTAATTATGTGTGCAGATAAACAGAATTGGAAAGAGAGAGCTCCAGCTTGGGAGTGCCTCCAACTACACCTTGTTCAAATCACGAGGTCAAGCTTCCTTCTGCTTTAGTTTTTTTCAAACATGTATGGTGGATGGGAAGGCTGATGTCAGGCTTCCTGGAAACATCACCGTATGGCATTTAGCCCACAATAAAAAGAACACTGGGAAAGGAAGCCTCAAAATTACTACTTTTCTTACCTGATGCCCAGATCCCAATTGCAGCTTCACTTGATCTCCTAGGACTTGAAAGGGTTGCCTTATATGATTGTCCAACCTAACTTATCCTCAAGAGTCTGCACCTTACCTCCAGTGGTGGTGTAGTGGCGGTCATCAGATGCTGGCTGGAATGGCTATGGACAACCCAGTGGTGGACTGAATGAATACCTCAGATAGCTCCTTTGTCTTGAGGTGGCCTAACAGCACAGATATTTTTTCCTAAAACTTACTTCTATTTCCTAGTCTTGGTATTTTCAGTTGATGTCAGACCATATCAGACAGAAAGGGGAAAAATGCATTCTTAACATTCTTTAATCCTAATCTTTTTTTTTTCCAGCATGAAATTAAAAAATGGCATATATTAGACCACTTTCTGTTGCTATAACAATATACCCAAGGCTAGGTACTTTATAAATGAGTAGTTTATATAGCATAGTTTTAGAAGTCCAGTCTTAAGATTTCATTCCAGGCCCCTTGGCTGGGTTGCAATATGGCAGAAAAATAGAAAAGAAACGTGCTGCATCCATAAGGTCCAATGTATTGTCTGACTTAGTTTCATAATGATTCATTCCCATGAGAATGGACTAATCCCTCCCAACATGGTACCCCAGGGCTCTAGCCACTTTCCGGTAGGCTTGATCTCAAAGGTTCTGCACCTTGATAGCACCACACTGGGGACCCAGCACCTAGCACAAGAATCCTAGAGGGACAAAGCATGTCCAAGCCTACTGGTTACTGAGGAAATCATCACTCACAGTGATGCTCAGGATAAAAGAACACTTGCATGGTGGCTCATGCCAATTCTTTGTCAGTACTTTCAGTATTCAGAGTAATTACAGCTGCTTTTGATTTTGCTTCAGAATATCATCTCCCTGACACTGTGTATCTGGTATTTCTTTTGACCCCTTTTCTACCTATCCTAGCTTTTCCAAGTTGTATATCAAATGTGTCTCTGTCATATTTTCACTTAGCTGTGAACTGCCTTTTTCAGAAATAGACTCCTCAGGCGTTTCTTAGCATGGCTGCCTTAAAACCTGCAGTTTCATTTGCTTTTTGCTGAACTGTCATCCTTTTCCTCCCCAGGCTGTTCACTCCCTTGTCCCTTAGTGTCATTGCCCACATGCTATTGACTCTTCTGGCAGATAAGGGCAGGTCTGTAAATTAAGGGCCTTTGATGCTATTTCCTGCTCTATCCCTAACTTGCAGCCTGCTTTTAAACAGATCGTTTTGATCCTTGTGCCTCTTTCTTATCTAAGACGTAGGACCTGCTGCAGCACAGTGGAGCTTGGTTAGATAATGTGTTTTCCTCAGTCATACAGTTGCGCATCTGACACTTACCTTCCTTTGGAAGCATCTGCTTGCTTGGTTACAACGCCCAGGGGACCATTTGTTCCTTTTTTTCCCCCCTCTGTTATAAAGATGGGAGGTGAATATGGGGTGGCAGGGACATGACAAAGAACACTGCAGTGAATTATTCTGGGATCTCAACATGTTAAAGAGGAGGAAGGAAGTGCCTGGAGATAGAGCCAGGCTCCTGTGGGTGGCTCCACAGCTTCATGGAGGTTGAAGACCTAGCAGGACATGAACTGGCGTATCCGCCTCCCTCTGCATCCTTGGGTTCTCCCAGCTCAGCAACCCAGTGTCAGTGGGGCAGCTGATGGTATTCACTGAGCCTTGGGGCCGCCAGAGGAAAGGCCCCCCTCTCCTGAGCCAGATGATGCTAAGCTCGGACTGTTTGAATGTGTAGAAGCAAGAATGCCCTGAGAAGAGATGCTGTCCACATCTGAGCTCCCTGGGAAACCCTTCAGCTCCCTGGCATTCTTGCACTTCTGAGTACGGCTGTGCGGCATTCCCAGCACTCACTCCTTCCTCTCGTCATCCTAGATCAGTAGCTGGAGTCACAGCTACAGCAAGAGAAATGTGCTTGCTCCTCTCTGAAATTGTTAGGGAGGTCTCCTGGCCGGTATTCAAGAAGGACTTGCAGATGTTGGGGAGGTCCATCTGTGTCTGCCAAGTTATTCCTACCTTAGAGATAGATGATACCCACAAGGCAGCAGTTTTTCAGAATGGTGGTGGCTGCAAAGCAAGGTATGGCAGTGACACAGAGCACAAGCAACACAAGCAGCCCTAGGAAAGTGACTTCCTCACCAGCTACATGCTGGTGCAAGCAGCAGCAAGCACCAGCTTGTAGCCTGTGGTGGCAGAGTTGAGAGCTAGGACTTGAAGGCAGAAGTGGGTGGAAGCCATGACTGTGACAAGATGTGTTTCCGCAGTATTTGTAAATCCCTGTAGATCTGACCTGGGTAGTGTGCTGTGTCTAGGAAATGTCTGTCGGGTCCAGTCTGTCCATTTTTCACTTCTCTTTCTCCATTGTCCATAAAGTTAGCTGTGTTGGCATTTTCTGCATGTTCAATACTATGGTTAGGTGTTTGTGGACAGAAGTACATAACTCGGGCTTGATCTTAGGATCATAGTACTATAGCATAGGGGTTAGACAACTACAGCCTGCAGGCCACAGCCTGTTTCCATGTAGTGCTCAAGCCAAGAAGAGTGTTCATGTTTTTTTACAAGATTATTAGGAAGAAGAAAAAGAGAAAAAGAAGAGAATGTGCAATGGAGATAGTACATGGCCTACAAAGCCTACAATTTTTATCATTTGATCCTTTTCAGAGAAAGTATGCCAGCCCTGGTCTAGTTGATAAAATCAGGTAAAGGTGAAATACAACTGTATGCTGCTTTTTCCCCACAATTTATTTATTATATCTCCTGATTGAAGCCCCCTACCTCAACTACCTCCATTCCCACCATTCCTCCCCCTCTTCCCCCATCCCCTTTTCCTAGTCCACTGAAAGAGGGAGTTCTCCACCACTGTCATCTGCCCATAGCTTGTTAAGTCTCATCAAGACTGCCTGGATCCTCTTCCTCCATGGCCTAGAAAAGCTGCATCACCAGGGGCGAGTGATCAAAGAATAGTCAACTGAGTTCATGATAGCCCCTTCTCCCCTCACTCGGAGATCCACATGGAGACTGAGCTGCCAATCAGCCACATCTGAGAAGGGGTTCTAAGTCCTCTCCATGCATCAGTCTCTGCAGAACCCCCTGGGCTCAGATCCTTTAGGTTTGTTGGTCTCTTTGTGGGGCTCCTGTCCCCTAGAAAAGATCATCCTGAGTGAGGTAACCCAGAAACAGAAAGACAGACATGCTATACACTCACTTATAACTGGATATTAGCCATATAATATAGGATAGCCATCTATAGACCTAAAGAAGCTAAACACTAAGGAGGACCCTAGGGGGATGCTTAAATCTCATTCAGAATGGCAAACAGGATAGACACCAGAAGCTGTGGAAGAGAGGAAATAGGATGGGAGCCTATTATAGAGGGCCCTCTGAAAGGATCCACCCAAGAGGGGTTCGAAGCAGTTGCTGAGACTCACAGCCAAACTTTGGGCAGAGTGAAGGGAGTCTTATGGAGGAAGAAAGGTGTGAATATGACTGTGCTGCTTTAAACACGGTGTTTTATGACTCACCTGTTATATGTCAGCGATGTAGAAAATAAAGTGATGCTTGCAAGAATGTATGCATATGAGTGCACACATCCCAAATGGGAACAGTACTGCTACGGCAGAGTAGAGTCTTCAAAGCAGTCTTTCAATATGGTTAGAAAGGTCTCTCTTGGGGGTGACATTTCACCCAAGACTTTAGTGGGCAGGCTATTTAAAAGCCAAGGAAGAAGCCTGTGGGGGAAGGAGAAGACCCCAGGCAGCCTCAAGCAGAACTTGAGCCTCTAGGCTGGGGCACAACAGGCGATATATTTGGGGGTTCTTTTTATAGTTGCTATTTCTTTCTTTCTCTCTCTTTGGTGTGTTTGTTTGTTTGTTTGTTTTGTCTTTTAGTTTAGGGTTTTTGTTTTTTTTTTTTTTTGAGACAGGGTTTCTCTTTGTAGCCTTGGCTGCCCTGGACTCACTCTGTAGATCAGGCTGGCCTCAAACTCACAAAGATCTGTCCGCCTCTGCTTCCCTCAGTGCTGGGGTTACAGGCGTGCGCCACTGCACGCGGCTATAGTTGCTATTTCTTAGATACTTTCTTAGTAGTTTGTTGTCAAGGTCTTCATGTGCATCTTTGCTTACACAGTCTACTTAAGATGAATAGTGACTTAACGCTAGCAGGACGTAGCAGCTTTGCTTCTCCCACATTATTTGTGCCAGTAATGCCCCACGTGTCATATGGGCACACTGTAGATACCTGTGGTTGCCATAAAGGCCTGGCTTATGAAAGAAGGAGCCAGTGTCCTGTTTGTACATGGTCATGTCCTCTCGTGGGACATCCGCTGCTCCGACTCCACTGTGGCTATCATAGAGCATGCAGGCAAGGAGTGGTACGTTGGTCTAAAGAACAATGACTTCCTTGCTCTGATCTCTCTCTCTCTCTCTCTCTGTCCTTTAATAAGACTCATCACCTGTCTTCTCTGTGTATCTGTATTTCTCACTTGTACATTCTTCTTTCACTTGTGCCTCCAAAGCTTATATTAAGGACAGATCTCAATGCTATTGTTTCTCCAAGGGTTCAGTCTCCAGCAAAACTTAATAGTCTGCTAGTCATTGGAACAATACTTCCTTTAACTGAGGCCAATAACAGATATCAAGAGACCTTTTGAAACTGTAAGTAAAAGCCAGAACCTTGTAATTGCTTCAGGTACCCTGTCCAAGCTGATTGTGCCAAGCTGCATGATTCCTAGTATAGCCCAGGGAATTGATTGTATGGGGGGCATACTGTCGCCCACCACCAAGGGAGAAGCCATCCTCTCAGCTGCCGCTTTGCCCTGAACACAGTGCTGTTTGCTGCACAAGCAATATGCCCTGTGACATAATCAGACAGCAGAAAAGTTGGCTTCCAGGTAATTCTGTGATGTTTCTAAAAGTGACTTACTTTTGTGGATTCAAATCACATATACATATATATGTGAACATGTTAAAATTTGTAAAATGACTAAAGCTAGGAACCATAATGGTACGTATTAGAAATTGCTTTAAACTGAAGCTCTACAACCATAATGTTACTGTAGGATTGGCATGTTTACCTCTTTCTTATCTGGGAGATTCTTAATTTAATGTAATCATTTCTAGTATTAGTAACAGGAACCAGTTGATCATTAGCCAGAAATAAAACCTGTCTGTTCCTTCTACTGCTCAAATGATAAAGAATGCGGGAAACAAATAAAGGGAAATCTCTTTAATGTCTCCTTGTTTTAATCATAAGAACTTCTGGATCCTTTTAGCAGCTCAAACATTTTGATTTGTTTTACCCAGGACTTCTGTGAAGCTGAGGGTGGGGCCCGGCCGCTTCATCTTCAATTACACATGTAGCATGCCTTCCTCACCAGGTTCGTCGCTCAGCGCTCTGGCCAGTTAGCAACCACACCACTACTTTGACTCAAACTGAAACCTCTTTCTTCTCTAGAGTTCACTTTCTAAAAGCCTGACATTAAGCTGAAGATCTCATTCATGACTCTTGCTGCGGAATGTTCTCTTGTTGTGAACCCTTGGACTTCGTTGACACCTTTTTTAGGGATTGGAAGGAATGTCTAGTGAGAAGAGGCCTATGCATCAGACCCACGGTCAATGCAGCGATTTTTTTTTTTCCTGCGCTGTCTTGGGCCTGTGGCATAGTTCTCCTCCGCGGTAATTACTGGAGCAAAGTAATTTCGAAAGTGAGTTTTTCTGATCAAAGTTCCTGAAAAGTTTCAGTCATTTTTTACTTTAAAATGTACTCAGTTGCTTTCCAATTAACAAGTTGTAACCAAAGAAGGTCTCCTACTCAGAGAAAGAAAGAAAGAAAGCAACTTTCAAAGTAACTCACAGTATTGATCTCATTGAGTGAATGGTTTCTGTTTAGTGAACATTAGACAACTATCTACGTTGGTTGACTTATAGGCATTTTTTTTGGTGCAGAACTATTGCTGTAGCACTACTAGTCATCAGTGTTTACAGAAACTCCAGGTATACTGTGCCTCCCACACTCTGATCCGTACTCTGCATATCCTCTGATACTTATCCTCCAGCACCTTCTGTGAGTAATTACTAGTTTTACCCTGTGTAGCAAAAGACCAAATTGTGGCACAGCAAGATTCCGTGACAGTGGGGGGCTGGAGAGATGGCTCAGAGGTTAAGAGCACTGTCTGCTCTTCCAAAGGTCCTGAGTTCAATTCCCAGCAACCACATGGTGGCTCATAACCATCTATAGTGAGAACTGGTGCCCTCTTCTGCCCTGAGGCAAACATGCAGGCAGAATACTGTATAAATAATAAATAAATCTTTAAAAAAAGAATTCTGTGACAGCTAGGCTTTAAATCCCAGATTATGACTCAGCTCCAGATACTCCATTGGCAGCATCCCCACATATATGTGACAACTTTCAAACTCCTTTAGAACTTCATGGCAAACCTGGAATCCCCAGTAGCAGGAACAGAATGTCAGTGCCAAGCCCCACAGTGTGCAAGTCCACAAGTGGACAGACACAACTCATCTCTGAAGAATGAGTGGACCTCTCCAGAGATGACATTCCTAGCTGAGGGCAGCAAAGCATGAAGCCAGAGCTGTTTCTTAATGGTGGCTGGTTGTAATCTCTTCCTCAGGGACAGAAATATGTAAGCTTGAGATTAAAAAAAAAAAAAA
>NW_026585644.1:35017498-35066961 GCF_907164565.1 Psammomys obesus
TTTTTTTTATTGGTTGGGGGAATTGGTTCTCTCCTTTTTTACTTTCTAGGAATTGAACTCAGGTTATCAAGTTTGAAAGCAACTGACTGTACCTGCTAAGCCATTCACTGGCCCACAGGATATTTTCAGCTTATAGGGGTTTTCCTGGGCTATTACCCCTTCAAAATGGAAGAACATCTGTTGCTTAAGTTGATAAAGTACATACATACTTAGAATTCTTATGTCCTCTTAATATATTGGTTCTTCTACCATTATGGAATGTCTATATCTGATTTGATTTTTTTATTTGAAGGCTTCTTTAATGTTAAAATAGTTACACTAGCTTTTTTCTACATATTTTTGTGTATCAACTTTCTTCATCCCTTTTTATTTTAGTTAGTCTCCATCTGCATGTCCTGAAACCTTTTGTATATTTTGCTTTTTATTATCTAATTGATGGTCTGTGTCCTTTAATAGAATTATTTAGTTTGTTAATACTTAATATAACAAATGAGCTTATTAAGTTTAAGTCCTACATCTTGCTATTTTTTTTATTTCTTTTGTTCTTAGTTCCTTTGCTTTTCCTGTTTTCTTTTTGTTTATTGAAGTATTTTTCATACTTACCTTTGTCTCTTACCTCTTATTGGATTCTTAACTCTATCTCTTCATGTGTTTTAGTTACATATACAGTAAATATAACCTTTACAATGAATTTATATTGATAATTCCTATCATTAATTAACATTACAATGTTTCATATCTGATATAAAAGCCTAAATTTAAAACAAGGCAAGTCTCTTTATGCCCTCAGTTAGCCTTTGTGCTACAATATCCATAAATTTTGATTTTGCATGTGAATTCCACAACAAATTGACTTTAACAGTCAAGTAGCTTTAAAATTTTTTTCTAACCAAAGGAAAACTACAATCCACTTCATTCTGGAACTTTTAGATAAAGGTAGTAAGGAATCATTTCCTCCCCAAAGGGGGGGGGGGAGTTTTATAGGCTCTCACTATGTAGCCTTAGCTGTCCTGAACTCCCTATATAGACCAGGCTGACCTCAAACTCAGAGATCCATTTGCCTCTGCCTCCCTGTTGCTGGGATTGAAGGGTGAGTCACCACATCCAACAGAAACTTATTTTTAAAATCTCTTTTTCAGACTTTACTACAAGAGAGATCACATCCAGTGTGTAGGCCAAGAACACAGACCTGCAGTCATTAACAAAAGAAAATCCCTCCTGCATGACATGCAGGTGCCTTTGCCTTTTCTGTAGCCTTCATCAGTGACAGTTGTCACTGTCAGATAGTCAGTGCAGCAGCCATGCAGAAATCCTTACTCCCCTTTATGTAGATAAAGAGTTCCCATGGGTACATAGCCAGCTTCTTGTAGAGCAAGAACTCAGTCAGTTGAGCTCCACCTTCACAGACAGACATAGTCCCCACCCTCTTTAATATTTGCCTAAGGCCCCTTCCACAGGTTCCTGACATCCAGGTAGCATGCTGTAGAGAAGAAATGTGTGTAGTAGTTTAAGGGCACTGACCTTGAAGTCGAGGCAGCTGTCTTAAACCTGTCTCTGTCTTTCAATGGTCATACAACTTTGGGGATATACATAATCCTCCCGAGTCTTTGTCTCCTTGTCAATAAACTGGGAAAGACTTGCTTAGAGGGTCACTGTGTGTCATATAGGGTTTACGGTTCTCTGTGTTGCCATCTAACCAATCACCACAAACTTCCCATTGTAAAGCCTCACAGGTTATCACTCCAAAATGTTGGTGGGCTAGGAGGCCCACAAATCATTTCATGGGGCTGGACAGCTGCAGTTAAGAATTAAGATTTAGCCTAAGACTTTTCTAAGTTGATTCAGGATGTTGGCAGAGTTCTGTTCCGTGTGGTAGTTGGACACAGGCCCCTGTGTCCTTATTGGCTGTCATCTGGAGACTAACTAGAAGCTGGCTTCATTCCCATCCTTGTGGCCCCTCCATTTTTAAGCCAGCAGCAGTACATCAAATCCTCCTTATATTTCCAGTCTCTGACCTGTGTCCCTGGCCTACACACCCAGATTTAAAGGTCTATTCCATTAAGTCAGTTATCTCCCTTTCTTAAAGTCATCTGTACCAGATAAGAAAACCCATTTTTCCAGAATGGAATCCTCTGGTTTCAGTATCTCAGATGTTACAGGAAGCATAGAATTTTAGAATTCTACCTGCTCTGTAAGGTGATGTAGGTGGATGTCTGATGGGGTCTGGCATGTGGTGAGCATGCAATAAATATTAACTGTCAGTGTTCTTCCTTACGGAGCAAAGACTTTCATTTTAAAGGGGAACAGCATCAGCACTAAGGCATACCCCAGTAACAAGCTCCAAACCCCATTGACCCAACCAGAGACTCTAAGATCATAGTCTACCACCTCCTAAGGTTTTATGATCTTAGTTTTTAGTTGCTTAATTTGTGTAAAACTAACCACTTTAAAAGACAAAACAAAAAAGCAAAACAAGATACCTTGGTATCACATAGGTAACTTATACCTGTCTAGATTAGAGAGGGCAGCCTTTTTTATAGTTCTGTGTGGTCAGTGAGATTTGTGCATAGATGGTGTGTTTATTAGGGAATTTCATTATCTACAGCATCAAGTTGGTCCAGCAGAGGCCTAAGTAAGATCTTAGAATAGAGCTGAACCCCCAAAGCACCTACTTCAATGGTTTGTCACACATTAAATCCATAATATAAAAGGAATCACTAATATAGTTCAAAAATAGCTTCTTAGACAACACATGGGAGTAATTCATCATGAGCCTTTCCAAACCATTTTCCATTTCCCTTCTTGCCTCAAGGTCAGGAGAGATGTTTTCTTACCCTCCCAAAGCAGTCCGTGGCTTCCCATATGTTATTTTTCACTATATACTCTTTTATCATTTGACAGCCAGTTGTCTGTGCAGAATAATTTTCTCTTTAACAAATCTTTTTTTAATTGTATATTGTGGATTGTTTCAATGCCTTTTCGTTGTTGCTATTTTAATATTCTCAAATGTGCTATAGGTTGCTTGGTTTTTTTTTTTTTTTCCTTTAAAGTTCTTATTACCAAATGCTTTAATCCAGTCTCATGCATTAGTCCTTTAAATAAAACATCTAAATATAGATTGGCTCCTCTTGATTCAAGAGATGGAGATAGATACGACATTAACTTTTGCATCCCCATCTCCAGCCCTCTCCACAGCCCCTGAGGTCCCTAAGGGCCTCCTAGGACTCTGTACTACAATGTGGAAATCCTAGTTACGATTCAATGATCACAGCAAGGTGGCCTTAGACCTCCTCAGAGGCCAGGGTGTGACATCCAGGTGGTTTCAGTGTGAGCTCCCCAGGAGCTGACTATTCCTCTTGGCTATCTGTTGTTAGCTCCTAGGGCACCTGCTGATGCCTTGTCTCTGTTGAACTTAAGCTATAGTAAGCCTTGGCCCCACCAGTCCCCATGCTTAGTGAGCTGGCACCTTGGGAACCCACCAGCTCTGTGCTTCCCATCCTCCTCATCCACACTGAGTTCTAGGGAAACCCTGGTGGGGACCAGGCCATGGTTTACCTTGGCCTATCCCTTCCCTTCATGTATATGTACCTGAACTCTTACATCTAAGGATGTAAACTCTAACATCTAAGGATGTCTGATATCTAAGGATGCAAAGTCTATCAGGCAGGAAATATGGAAAGCATTGCTCAGTCACATTTCAAGTCCCCTGGGCAAAGGGGACAGAGGGGAAAAGGCAGGCAGGAGGAGTCATTAGCTGAAAGCAGAGTAGCCCATGCTCGACTCCCAGGAAGTTCTGTCCCAGGGTTCCACAGGACAGACATGCAACCCAGCCACTGCAGTGATTCATGAACCTTCTTCTTTGTCTCTTGCTTTGCCCCATTTCCCAGGACCAGTTCCCTTTAAAAACTCCCAACCTCATCTCAGCTGAACTCCCCTTGGGAAAACAGAGGGAAATTTCCAGGCCTTGGGCTGCGTGAGCACCCTAAGAGGATAGTATACGGCCCAGCCCTAGTAAGCTGATGGACCTTCAGTCACTGAGTGACCTATAGTCACCGAGGCCTGCACCCCTGTCTGCCTGGGTTTCTCTGTGAACAAAGTTCCTGCATCCCTGTGAGCTTTCCCGCACAGGGTTTAGAAATATAGAAACTGTGGAAAGAAAAGCAAAGTAAGCAACATGGAACGATTGGCTCGTCAAAGAGAATCGGTCTGAGGAGTGTCTTCAAGGGGCATGGTTTGTTTTTACTGACAGAAGAGGGAGCAAGAGGGGATGGGAGGAATCCAGTTCTGCCTGACAACAGGCGTCCTCTCCAAATTGCCTAGGTCAGAGAGAGTGTGTTATTTATTAGAGCCTGACATCTGTTGCTGTGATATGATAAGCTCCATTAAAAAGTCCAGCCACCAGTCACTGCTTATACAGCTTCATCCCAGCACAAGCCTCTCACCAATCTGGGAGCCTGCACAGCCCTGACTGTACCAGGCACCAGCATTTGCAGCCCAGCCCTGCCTCCCCTCTCCCTGGGAAAGCCAAGCAGAGCAAATACCCTCAGCAAGACCCCTTGGTCCATCTTTTCTCAGGCCTTCTTTCTGCTCCTCAGAGGCCTGGTTTTGAGCTGTTTGTCCACCCTGCTTTCTCAGTGGAAAACAGGATTTGGGCTTAAGTTTTAACCTCAGTTGTACAAGCCAGAAGAAACTGGCCTAAGCTGGGTTTATCAGGGGAGAGCTGCTGTGGGGGGAAGGGGTGCCCAGTCTTTTCTGGGGAAAGTCATTGTGAGGACTACTGAATACTCTGGCATGAGTTCTTATCATGCCATCCCTGCCACGGAGAAAGTGATCTCCCATCACTAGGTAAGGTTGTCCGATCATTTGCAAATTATATTCAGATATTTTCTTTCTTGAAAAAATATATAAAAAGGAAAAGATATGGAGGTTCTGGTTTAGGGTTTTTCATAACACACCAAAGAGGAATGAACATGTGTTAATAGGATCACAGTTCCCTTTGAACCATTGGAAGAAGACATGTATAAGAACACAAAATGCAAAGAATAATGGCTGTGAGCTAAGAGACCTGGATCTCATCTAGGCACCACTCCTGATTTCCTGTGTGATCTTGGGAAGGGCCTGTTATTGGTACCCTCATCTGAAAGCAGCAGGCAAGCACGCACCTGTTACCACTAAACACTGAGAGTTGTGTGGGAATGTTAAGTGAAAAGTGTGCTTATTAAGGCGGGTTGGCATAGTTTTTCATCCATATTGAAAATACCCATCCCTATTACCAGAGGTCAGATACAAATTGAAATGCTACTAAATAGAATTAAGGACACTGTGTATGTGATGCTATTGTACAGCCTGCATCTGATATTTATAGAACACTTCAGCTGTGGAATGTGCACACATATGCCCTGAACACACGCCCTGTAAAATAATTTGAGATGCAGTACATTTTCAGATGTCAAGTTAAAACAGCTTCCTGGGAATTAGGCTTGACTGTTCAGATGTGTGTGCTGGCTTCTGACACATGCCACCAGAGCTGCTCAGGGCTGTTGTGTGATATGGAGTCTAGCCAAGGCAAGAGGGTCCAGGCTCTTGTTTCTGTCACTTCTCATTAAGGCAGGGATTCTAGAAAGAAGGAGAAAGAGGAGGAGGTGTCATCAAAGGATGGTCAGAGAATGATAAGGATTGTTTGTACTGTGTAGATCATAGTGATAAGCCCAGGCCTTGCTTCTATGGGAACAAGATTCTCTCTTGTCTGTTACCGGATCATTCACCACAAGGACCACTGATGACAAGAACTAGATTCATGCCTGCTGAAGAGTTGATAGAAATAAGCAAAGTA
This sequence comes from Psammomys obesus, assembly GCF_907164565.1. Lineage (NCBI taxonomy): Eukaryota > Metazoa > Chordata > Mammalia > Rodentia > Muridae > Psammomys > Psammomys obesus. The sequence continues at coordinate 35,023,332 of NW_026585644.1, forward strand.
TTGACTAGGCAAATAACTCTCCTGTCTTCCCTTAGTAATCCACAAAATTCATGGCCAACAGCAGAGTTAGATTGGGTGACCAGGCAAGAAAGTAAACTTGACAGCAGAGCCAGGTTCAGGACATTAGACACAGAAAAAAAACAAACCCACTTCAAAAATCAGCTAGTACAGCCAGCTGGAAATGTGATAAACTTTAGCTATCATGATGATGGTGAAGTGAAATTGCTGTCATAGAGTTGACATTCACTGCATCAGTTTTGTTTCTTGGAAGACTATGGACCCTGTGTCCCTAAAGACTGGTCCAAGTGGATGCCTAAACTGTATCTGACCTCCTGTCTCTCCCCTGCCTCCTGTGGCCCCTTGCTGATGGGAGCAGCACATTGGAGTCAGGACCTGGGGTGAGGAAGCTTCCCCACATACCCGCCTGTGGAGTGGCTGGGATGACCTTCTGCTTCACAGCTCACCTAGGAGGCTGTAGGCCTTTATGTCTGTGGCATGAGCCTGGAGTATTGGTGAGCAGAAGTAACTTTCTGAGAGTGTAAAGACCTAGTCCCAAGGACTTTGAAGAGAAGGTAAAATACCCACATAGCTAAACTTATTATTGGGCTTTATGGATGAGAGAAAAGAATAAGGGATACTACAGTGCAACAAGCCAAAGGCAGCCTGGCCCTTCACAGTAACCTCTAACCCAGCAGGGGAGGGGCTTCCCTGTGAGAAGTGCACAGAACATTCCAGTGACTCCTATCTTCCAGACAGACACTTAGTCATGCCCTGTGGAAAATGGAAGGCAAAAAAGCAGATGTCAGTCAAGAGACGCCTAGGTAAACTTTATCCAAAGTCAGTTCTGAGGGGAAAATAGTTATTCATTTCTTTGTGTCCCATGGGAAGTCAGTACCAGGAGCCCAGCAGAGAATTGCAAATATATAGGGAGTCACTGTGTATGAAACATGTACAGGGCCCCAGGAACCCCAGCATGGACACGTGCATGTGCATGAGCACACATACACACACACAGAGTTGCTGTTCCTGGGATGCTGGACTCCTTGACCCTTTTGTTGCTAGCCTGGAGCTTTCTGAACCTACTGTGGTTCTCTGGTGTTAGAATTGCCAGGTGTAGAACCGCAGACATGACAGTGGTAAAGTGCCTGCTTTGCAGGTTGCCTGAGCTTGATCCTCAGGTCCCACATGGCCAGATACAGTGGCACATGTTTGTGCACTGGAGAGGCAGAGACAGTAGGGCCCTGAGACTTGTTGGCTGGCCACCCTAGCCTCCTCGGTAAGTTCCAGCCCAATGAGACCCTGTTTCAAAAAAAAGGGGGTGGGCAGCACCCAAGGTTGTCCTCTAGTCTCCACATGTACCACACACATACATGAACTTCCACATATGTACACACTCACATGTACATACTCTCTCACATGTCTGTACACACACAAAAATAAAGTTGGCAGATACAGCAATTCAAAATGCAAAAGTGCCCAGTAAGGTAGTGATAAGTAACAAATAAGTTCATAAAGATATCTGTCTCCCTTGCAGGACACATTTACACTAACAAGTCAGATACTGTTTATCTAAAGTTTGAATGTAGTGGGGGCTCCTGGGTTGAAGGGCAGTCCAGGCAGGCTAGTTAGCCAGTGCAGTGTGCATGTCTGAAAGCAGGGTTTAGGATTTGCTCTTGTTGTCTCTCGGGTGATAAAAGCTTCACCTAGAGGACCTCGGGCAGACCCGAGCAGTGCTGCTGGTCCCACTGTGTGGGGGTGGGAATAGGTATGAAGAAGGAGGCTCGCCTGTGGTGGCCTGCGCATCCCTCCCAGCTCCCTGTGCACCTGAACACAGACACAGCCCAGACCTTCCTGCCTCCAGCTTGAAAGTCCCGTGGAGAATTTTTCTCTTCGGAACATTCTTGCAGACATCTGTTAGAACACATGCAGCCTCCATGGACTAGTAACCTACCTCACAGAATAAGAGCCGGCCTCCAAGTGGATGGAGTGCCCTCTTCTACAGTGTTCTTCCTGGGCTTGACACCCCCACATTGCCCTCCACCTCCCACCCCTGCCCAAGTGTGATGCTAATGGACTCACTGATCAATGCTCTAGGAGTCTGAGACAGTTGAGAAGACAAGTCAGAAGGGAGATGCTCTGCCCCAGTCCCACAGTTCGCCTGTCTTCTGCTTTGAGCCTTTAGTGATTATTCTGGGGATCTGAGAATCCCCAGCACCCTTGTTTCTGAGTGGTTTCTGTGTATTGGGGGATAAGCCATCTCCAGGCTCCATCTGGTGCCTTCTCCTTTGAGACACCATGCTCAACTCTGTTTGGATCCCACTCGTAGAAGCAGCTGTTAAACCCTAACAGACCTTGCTGGTGAGAAGTGGTGGCATTTCCTAAGACCAGGCTGATCCTAGCCTGCCCTGTTCATGCTTCCTTGCTGCATTCTCTGCCCCACCCTGATCAAGCGTTCTGTGGTTAAGATGGAAAAATCCACCTTAAAGAAGATAGTTTCAAACCTCAGTTTCAGGGGAAGAATCTGTCCATGTAACGTGAGGTGAGAATTAAAACAAAGCAGGGCGTAGGTTTGAGCAGAATCGTACTCTTGACTTTAAGAGTGATTTTGACCTCTTATTCCTCCCAGACTAGAATGATTATCCAGCTGCCAGGGAGTTCTTAAAGGAATCACTTCATTAAATGGTGTCACTGGTAAGGTGGTATTAACCCTAAGACCAGTTTTATCTGAATGTTCTGAAAGCAAACTTGACCGTGCAGGCAGAGCCAGCCCACGTGGAAGCCCAGAGCATGATCATGGGATCTTCCACTCTTTTCATTTTCTTGTTCTTGCCTCAACCTGTCATGAGACCAAGAAAACTTGTTTTGAAAATGCTTGACAGCCAAAACAACCTGTTCTCAGCCTGGACAAGAGGGCTTGTCCTCTCTGACCGTTCCTGTGCTGTTGGATGTTGGACCAACTGCTGACTGGAAAAAACGAATTTGCTGCTTTCCTCTCCTATTGTTCACAAACAAGTGCCAGCGGCTTTCCAGTTCCTCTTGGCCTCTTTTTCCCAGCCCTTCTCCTGAGACACTTTAAGGCTGTGTCTGAGTCTTGCTGATTAATGACCACGAGCAGCATACACTAGGAAAGCTATAGCTCCAGCTTCCATCAATGCAAGCTGAGCTGGATATCCCTGCTTAAACAGATCAGAGCCTTTCACAGATGTTTAACCTGTGATTTTCCACTTGATTGTTGGTTCCTTCTGGTAGTATGAAAGTCTGATTTAAAACCTCTAGTTATCCAAATAGACATTTTTCCTTCAACTTTGGTGGCTCTTGGACCTGCTCTATTCCCTACATGAAGCCTTTAAGTGTTAGTCTTAGACAGCCACATAATTCCCCAAGGGAGTCACTTCACCCCTCTGTTCCTCTACACAGAGACAGTGCAGACTAGATAAGGGATCAGTGGATAGTCAAGAGGCCCTCGCTACCAGCACCTGTTTTTATGAATAAAGTTTTATTGGAACACAGCTACCCCCATTCATTTACATCTTATCTTCAGTCATGATCAGTACAGAGCAGATTTGAATTGTTGTGACAGAGATATGACCTACATGCTGAAAACATTTAGTGTCTGGCTCTTTATAGAATATGTGCTGACCTTTAAATATGTGGAGGAGCTCTGAGTTTTAACAAGGACTCTGCCCAGTAAAGTGGCCAATAAGGAGCTGACTAGAAAAAGGGTCTCTTTCCTTCTCCCCATAGTTGGCAGTACAGAGCATGTGCTGGCACTGTGGAAGTGCACAAAAGGGTGGGGAGTTCATCCTGCTGTGCTTCCACAGAGTTTATTTTGCTGTATGTCTGTATTTGTTCACTGGTCTGGTGGCTCTGGCACCCGTGTGGTCTACCAGTTTTAGGTGAGGGTGAGGAGGTGGACAGACACCTTTCTTGGCTTGTGGAACTGACTGCATTCAGTGGCTTGGTTCAAGGTGGGTCACCCATTTGTACCCACATGGAAGGGAATGCTGATTTGATTACTGACTCACCTGCTTTGTAAACATGGTGGGTAAGGGAACCACATGCTGTCTTCAAGAACCCAGATGCCGGCCCAACCCTCTCCCACCCCTGCTCTGTCTGGATTTGCTTTTTCTCCCAGTCTGAGCAGTGGGAGGGGGAAGACGGCCAAAGGTAGTAAGGTGATTGGGAAGCTCTGGTAAGAAAACCAGCAGGGGTTCCTAAAATGTGAACTGGGAAGCACCTAATCTTTTTCACCTTTCTCCACGCAAAGCCAGTGCAAACAAGGTTGTCATTTGTAGAATTTACTTCCCACTTAATTTATTTCTCATGCCTCTGTTCTAGACCAGCTCTCTAATGACCAAAACTGTAAAGTTGGTCTGCAAGAACACTTTGTGCAGGCTAGGAAAGGCTGCCTCTGTACTCTTTAGGTTGGTAGTTTGACTAATAGCTTGGAACAAAGCTGTCTCTCTTCTCCAGTCCATGGCTCTGCATAAACACACAGCTTAGCAAGCGGAGCACAGGCTGGGCGTAAGCAAATGCTGCCACTACAGCACCAGTCGCTGCACTCCCAGATGCAATCGTAGCAGCTGGCACCCACCCAGTGTGTCTACAGAGCCCTGTAATACGATCCTTGCCGGCGAGTACTATGGCCTTGCCTTTGAGATTAAGGCAGGCAGGGCTAGTTTCTGGTAGCCTTTCACACCCTTTCACACCTGCTCCCCTCATCCCAAGCAAGACTGCAATAAGAACATGGTCCCCAGGCTCAGAGATGGAGGTTGAATGCTCTGTGGCTGGGAGCAAAGACATGGTTCTCTTGTTCAGGCCTTGTTGGTTGCATATAAGTCCTTGTCTGCCTCACTATAAGCCCGTGTGTTCATGGATGTTGTGGAGTAGGGTAACGAGATCTATTTGTTGTGGAAGAGTGTAACAAGATCTGTTCTTTACATGGTGTCATTTAGATTGCAATAAAGTTATTTTTAAACACACATTATAAATTGCAACATACCAAGTTAGTTCATTCACTTAACCAACAAGCACTGGAAACTTACATGGCGCCAGGCACCACTTAGACCGTGGGTCCAGATCTCCCTGGAAGCTTTTCAGGAAGGGCAGTGACCCTGTTGGTAAAGTGCATGCCACACAAGCATTAGCTCTAAAGTTTAGAACCCATGTAAAAAGGCAAGCATGGTGGTACACACTCAAAATCCCAGCCCTGGAGGGGCAGAGACGGGATCCCTGGGACTCACCGACCAGTGGTCAAAACCTACCAGAAAGCCTCAGGCACCAGTAAAAGACCCCTTCTCCAAAAGCAAGGTGGACAACTCCTGAGGAAGGTGACCTCTCACCTTCAGACACATGCATACATACATGTATGCAATACATACACACATTGAGAGAGAGATTGAGGTTCTGGTAACAGTAGAGTTGGGGTGGAAAGAAAACCAAGGTGTCTTGGGTTCTTCTAGTGTCCAGCACTGTGCTCCTATCACCCAAAGCAGAGAAATAGATGGAGACCCAACTTCCCCAAAGACACTGGGAACAAGTATTTGAATTTAGTTCTGCTTTCAGAGCTCACACTCTTCCCTTCGTAGCAGGCAGGGTATTTGTTCTCTTTGCCTTAGAAAAGAAAAGCCAGGAACCGCCACAGCTCCATTCCCTCTGTCTTTTCCCAGTCTTCTCCCAACAGTGGCCTAGACCAAAGCCAAGGCCAGAATGATCCTCTGGTTCTAGACAAGGCTGTAAAGTCAGAACAGAAAATGACTCCTTCCCCACAAGCCTCACCTCACATTAACCTGGGGTCCAGTTTTTAGGAAAACAGCATTGAATACATGCTCAAAAATTCCTTCCATTTTAAGCCACCGTGAGAAAGATCTCACTCAAACAATGGATCTTGGTAGAGGAGGGTGAGTGCCTCCTCAGCCAGGAGGCAGAGCAGCAAGGATCCAGAAACCACATGAGAGAGGGGTTAGAGTCTCCAGAGGAGCTGGCTTCTTGAAAATCAGCTGAGCAAGGATTTTCTGTGCCCCTCTGCCTCTGCCTCTCACCGGGTCCTGGGGCCTCCTGGTCTTCAGCAAATAGGACAAGAAGATCTGGGACTCTCTTGTCTTTGTGTTGGTTCCAGATTACCATGATACATCCTTTTCTTCATTTTAATACCAAAAATGTATGCTAGTGAAATGAAGCAGAAGGACAAAACTAGAGGGGGAAAAGAAGAAAACAAAAAGAAACTACAGAGATTATTATTTGTTGGGCTCTTCTACAGAAAGCTAGTCATGGGAATTGACTGTTCTTGCATAGAATTAAGACTAGAACCCTAGCAAGGTGTGGTGGCATTTGGGAGGCAGAGGCAGGTCTGAGTTCAAAGCCAGCATACTCTAAATAGTGAATTCCAGGTCAGTGGGGATGGCTGGAGATCTGGCACAGCAGTTATGAGCACTTGCTGCTCTTCCTTCCAGAGGACCCAGGTTTGACTCCCAGAACCTACATAGCAGCTAACAACCATCAGTTCTAGGAGATCCAATGCCTTCTTCTATATGTATTTTATATACGACCAGGCATGCATGTAAGACACAGACATAAATGTAAGCAAAACACCCATACACATAAAAGAATGAAACAAAATTTAAAAACCTAAAGAAGAATAGACCTAGTGGGGGATGAGGGATATAATTCAGTGGTAGAAGTCTTGCTTAGTCTCCAGCACTAAAGTAGAAAAAGAAAGAATAGCTCCTTCGGAAGACAGAACACCGATCCGTCAGGTGTCAGTCAGTAAGTGGAAATTTGAGGTAGTTTTGTGTGTCCCTAAGATGCTGCACCAACACCCACCACCTTCCCCCACACCCACCTGCCTCCATCCCCACACCCACCCCTGACCTAAGATAAGCCTAGAAAACAAACTAGAATTTGCTCCCAGAGATGGAGCAAAGTAGTCTGAAGAGCAGCATCTAAAGCTTGGCAGACCAGAATACCAAAGCCAGAAACATCCAGAAGACTGTCCCAGTAACACTCAGGGAGGCAGGACCCAGTCACTATGTACATGAACCACAAAGGTTGAGCCATGGGCTTGCCACAAAAATAGACAGCTTCTATACAGCTACTGAGATCCGCATTCTGAAAGGCACCCAAGAATGTCAGCACTCACAAGCGGTAAGAGTACAAGCCCCACCTCAGCCAGCCTGCTGAGGTCTCTCCCAGCCCAGTGTTTCTCCAGCAGGATAGCTAGGGGATGTTTGACATGGGAAACTCCATTGCAGGGCCTGATGTTTATACAGGCCTCAAGAGAGAAAGGGTTGGATTTCCAAAAGGCAGAAAGGCCTCCCAACATGCTTCAGGGAGCAAGAAAGTATCCTGTACCTGCAAAATAAAGGGGCTTCTGCCTAGCTGGCTCCCAGTCTTGTGAATGAAAATTAATTATTGTTTGTGATACTCTTTAAGATCCCCCGATGAAAGGCCTTGTATAAATGCAAATTATTATTATTGTTGTTATTAAAGATGCTAGACGTCTGGCCTGCTATATAATGCCCAGGCATAGATCTGAGCAGAAAAGAAAGTTTCCTCGCTAGCAGTAATGAATGAGCCAAGGAGGGCTTGGTCCATAACTAAGAGCAAAGCACTCAACTCGCATCCAGGGCTAGCATGTGGCATTCTGGCCCAGGAGTCAGATATCTGTGTTCTCTGAGGTTACATGCATTTCTTTACCCCTGCAGGAACAAGCCAGTCCTAGGCCACTGAGAGTTCTCTAAGTGTATGAATGTCTGGTCATCTGTTCACTTGAAGGGTGGGAGGAAAGTAGCCAGGGTGGAGATTGCCCATCATTCCTTAGGATCCTAGTTCAGATCTATAGATACAGAGGAGCCATGCAGAAGCCTCAGACATGCTGTACCTCTGATAATGCTTATTATGGCTTGAAGGGAACCCCTTTAGCAAAGCACAGGGAGAAGTCATTTATTAAATTACTCCTTGAGAAACTGCCTATGCTGACGTGGGTGGGTTGACACTAAAGCCATAATAATAACAAACAATGACAGATAATAATAGATTTGACCAGCAATTGCCTTAGAAACCATACCTTCATTTTACACATGAGGCTTCTGGGGTCCAGAGAGGTAAGGTGGCTTACCCAAGGTCACACAGCCAGTAAGAAACAGAGCTGGAGCCTCTCAAGCATTCCCAGTTGCAGTGCATCAGTTGTGTTTGGATCAAAGGTGCCCTGTTTTATAGAACTGGACAACAAATGCTTCTGGGTGGCATGTGTGGTGAAGAACGCTTCTAGGTACCCTTTGTTCTTCTGGGACTCCTAATAGGGAACATTTGGGGTGTCTCCAGTGTCATGTAGGCAAACTGCATGCGCCTTTCTTGGAGTTCCTTTCTTTCCTTCCAGACAATTGAAGTAGCCTCAGCTCTCATAAAGGTGCATGAAACATCAGAGACCCAGATGGGCAAGCAAGAAGGTCAAATTCATCTCTTTTGTGCTGTGTTAGCAGTCCTAATTCTACTGAGAGACCACCCAGGGGAGGGTCCTGAAGGCATCAGTCAGTACCTCTAGACGTGACACCAGATGGAGGGCCATTTGAACATCTTCAGAACAAATGCAGGGGCAATGGCGGCTGGCCATGAGTAGCTCTTGAAATCATTACTGGGTAGCTGGCTATTCTAATACAAGTCTTAGTGGATGAGGAGAAAAACATTTAGCTAAAATGATATTTGGGAGCTACCAAGTCAAGCTGTTTTACCTTTTATTCCCCTATAGAAATGAAAGAACCATACTTTCGGTGGAGACAGAAATGGAGCCCATTCCCCACCTCGATTGCTAGTGTTCACTCTACTGGAAGTTATGTCAGAGTAGAAAGGAAAGAACATATGCTTTGGCATCAGGGATTTGTATATGAACCCCTACATTCGTAATAGCATAACCTTCTGTTAGTATGTGACCTTAGAAAAACCACTGGGTATCTCTGGATCATTGGTGAAAGTAAAGACCAATCTGAAAGCAGGACCACTGGGAGTCAGTGGAAGACAACAGAGATGAATACAAGCAACATGGTATCTAACATATAGCATGTTCCTTCCTTCCCTTGCACTTCTGTGGCTTCTACATTATTTGTTTAACCACAATCCACCGCAAGATACTTACATTCCATCTTAATTCAGTGTATATTAACAGAAGTTTCACAAAATGGTATTTACCCTGGCCACATGTGATCCTCTCTGATTTTACTTAACTTACCTTAACTTTGGTCAGTACCCACTGAATGGATATCACAGCTCAGTATTTGAATGAGCCTACTTCATACCATGAATGAATATCATTTGCCTACATTGTCTGTCTGGCCTTTGTGTCTGCCCTCCGCTCCTAGTCTGTAACTGACATCTAGGACCATAGAGAACTTAGGGCACGTGCTGGGTGGCACTGCAGGACCCTGAGCTGCTGTGGAGTAGAATGAGCCCTGTGGACACAGAGTAGGTATTCCTCCTCTGTTCGCTCCTTGACCTCTCTAGCGTACCTGTCATGAATGGCAAGGATGTAAAAGGCCCTCCGTTTGCTACAAAAGCTATCTACAGATACGTTCCCTGGAGGACCAAGACTCAGAGGCAAAAGCCCAACAGCCAACAGGTATTTCCCCAGGCAGCTGGGGAAGCCATGAGCCCATAGACACTTGAGGTCTAGCATCCATCGCCTAAGCCATATTTACTGCCTGGCAAGCTGTACATCACAGTCACCAAGAAACTCAACAGGGAGACTATTGTTTTAAGCCTCCAAAGAATTGATGTCCTAAAGGTGATCTTGGTCCTTTGGGACTATACCCAGACCCCGAGTCTGGGCTAATGCTCAGTGATGTTTTACGGAAACCCTGAGGTACCACCTCCATGTGTTGGAGCCTAGACCCACACTCCCTGTGGTCAGCCCTGCTGGTAAGCTGAGCACTTCCTCTCTGGGGGTCATCCTTTGGTTTTTCCCCTTTTGCTTACTAAGCAGTGGAAGGCCATCTGTGACCTTGAAGGTGACTCACCACCAGCAGATGGCCACTTCCCCCTAGCAGGTGAGCCAATGAGTCGCCCTTCTTGTAGCCAGGGCTGCGGTCAGATCCCTGTACCCTCCTTGGGCCTTCACGTTGCTATCACATCCTGGCCTGTGCTAGGTTCCAGCTTGCCCTGGGCAGAGTAATTGGGGGCTATCTTGTGTATGCACAATAGGCAGAAACAGGTGATGAGGCCAGACGAGCAGAGGGCTGGGCTCTGCTTGAGCTTCGAAGCCCCCAGCAGCACCACATTCCTCAGTTCCCAACACCCACTACCTCCTACAACTCAGCCAGGTCAACCCAGTCCTTCTCAATGGCCACATGAGCACACTACCATCCCAGCCTTTTGTCATCTGGGTTATGGTACATGCAGCATCGTCCAGAGGAAATAAATGAGATGACTTGCTTCCACGCTCCAGGAGCACCAGGCTGCCCTCAAAGCCGATTTCATTCATTTATGCACCAGGTTGGAATTCAACTGTAATGAGGCCTGGAGCATGTAAGCATCAGGACACTGAGGATGGGCCATTCTAGTTTCAGTCTTTGAGGGGCTTACAGAAAAAGCCTGTATGGACATACCAATGATTCTACATTTTATTAAGGGGCCAGTACAACCCAGCCAGCCATCTGTGATCATTGTGAGCAGCCCATCTGTTATAAAATTATATTTCTCCAGAGCACTCCTTCACATATCTGAGGAACCCGTGTAGAGCTACTACTGTGTGTGGAGGACTCAATATGAAACGAGGGTACAAAGATGGTTGCGTATGAGCAGGGATCTTCCCTCGTGGGGTATGGGAAACTGGCTAACATATGGTAGAGGCATTCACTCAGATATGGAAGCCCAGCAGAGCAAGCCAGCCCTGTGGCTGAGGAGGCTTGAGGCCTATAGGTTCTCCTTTCCCTCCCTCTCCATTTGCCAGCTAGCCCTGTGCTGTCTTCCCCCACCTTCTTGTGCACTGTATTTGAGCATGGAGACATAGCTAGAGATACATGCATACTGAGGAGGAAATGCTGGCCTCAACAATTGCATTGTTCCCCAGACCCAAAGTAACTGGCCAGGCTCCAGAAGACCCCCTCAGAGGACTTCAGGAGGGCAAAGAACTGCTAAGTAATCCTGACCACTTTACAACTTTCAAACATCCTATAACCATAGGATTGAGGAATCCAGCATGGTAGCTAGCAGGAACCAGATTCCATCCCAATACTTTGATGTGTAGAAGTGGTCTCTGAAGCCCGTCTACTGTAGCTTTTGATTGAGTTTAGCAATACTGAGATCACAACTGCAGCCATCTCATAGGTGAGGCAGTGAACTGTGTAACACACAGTCTAGACACAAGTCTAAACATCCCCAACCCAATCAGGCCGTGGTGCCTGAAGACTGGTGAGCAGAACACCATGGAATTCAGTCTAAGGAAGACTGGGTCCAGCTGAGGACAGGGGCCTGTGCCTAAAGCCATCAGCATATGACATTGTGTGCTCAGCTTGATATCAGCCTCTGTATCTTTAGGCTGCTAATTCCTCATTTTATAAGCTTGGACACCCCCACACACACCTCGGAAACACACCAGAGCTGCTCAAGGACTGGCATGTGTTGCAAGACTGCCCATGAACTATTACAAACACTTGTTTGTTCCTAAACCCCATACTAGAGAGTGAGGCCACCATCGCCCAGGGCACAAGAGCCAAACAGACTCTCACTGGCAGTCACTAGTTCACCGTGTTACCCAAACTTAGGTGGACAGTTGCTCCCTGGGCTTGGGAAGGTTTGGGGTAGAAGGCATCAAAATGGAACCAGGTCCCTTTGTAGAGATTTATTGTAAGCCTGGCCTTTTGACATGAGGCAAGAACCCTGAGTGAGTCAGTATTTACAGTGGCGGTCCAGGACAATGAGGACAAGGCCAGACCAAAGACCACGAGGCATGATTAGCAGGACTTGTCTTACACACTATTTACAGGCCTGCTTTGATTTTCATACCACAATCGGTTTTCATATGACTGATGAAAAACATGTGCTGTTGAAGTCACAGCTGTAGAACAGAACTGGAAAGGGCAGTGCGAACTATTAGGTGTTTGGAACTTGCCTCTATCTTCAAAAATGACCTCTGGCTTGATTTATCTGTTCTGGGTATCCTGACAGTGACGGTCATGTTTCTAAGCCATTTCTTCTACCCCACCCCACTATCACACTGGCCTGACTCAAACATCACAGGTCTGTCTCATCTCACAGTTGCCCAAAGAAAAGCCTCTTTTAATTCAAGCCCTGTTCTGGAAGAAGGCAAATGTTTAGACTTTTGCAAAATAAAAAGATCTGTTTGAGGACCAGGCCAAATAACTCTACCCTTTTCTTTGGGCAGCTAGTCATATGACTCTTAAACTCCTCCCTAGTCAACAGCTGCGGCCTCCTTCTTGACCAAAACACTGCACCCAAGGCACAAACCCAGCAGGCTTGGGATAAGATGACTGAGGATCCAGGCATATCTTTGGGTACAGAGCTCACCCTCAGATGCCACCAGTATGCCACCAAGGACTAAATTTCAGAGACGTGTGATGTCCCAATGACACTGGCTGCATGTCTAGTGTAAGAATAGCCATCTCACTGCCCTGGCTGCCAGCTCTGTATGCTGTGGGTGAAAGGAAAAAAAAAAATTAGTCAAGAAGCCACAGGGAAGAAGATGAACTGAGATTAGACACTCAGACCTCTCTCCCCATACAAGGCATCCCTCTTCCACAGTTCCACGTGATGCTTCCGGCTGTTTTCAGAAATTCTGAACTTCTCTCCCTGCTGCTTAGACCCAGCTTGGTCCCCATGGTAACAGTTACATCATTGATCATCTATTAGGCCAGTTACAATGTCAAGTGCTTATTTGGACCATCTCATATAAGAACCTTTAAGGCAGCCACTGTTGTTCCCATATTGTAGATGAAGAAACCAAAGCTAATGTCACTTGCCTGAGGGATCCAGCTAGTAGAGGCACATGATCAGGCCTGAAGCTGAGGTCTGGCTGGCTTTAAATCCTACTCTACCTGACCAGTCACGTACATCCTTAGCAGCAGACCTTAGTCAGCAGCAGGCCAGGTGCTTGGCTGTGTAGATGAGAGAATTGCAGTCCAGAGAGAAGACTATCAGCCCTGGGTCCAAGAACGAGAGAAGGAGGGCTGCTAAGCACAGCATCTCCTGGCCCCTTGTCCAGTCCTATTCAGAACTGACCTAGTCACAGCCTGGGATCCCTTCTCTGCATTTTGTTTTCTAGATATTCATTTCTAGGTTTTCTGAAACCTTGAGCTGTAATAGGGCTTCAGTCAGACAAGAGTATCAGACCTTTATTCTACCCTGAAACATAATGGACTCTGAGTTGTCTGAAACTAAGACTCCTAGTGTGAATATAGTAGAGGACTTGGCTGACTCCAGGCATCTGTCTCCTGCCCCTACACCCACCCCTGGCCAGCTAATGCTGAGGCAAAGAACCTTTCCCACCACATCACACACTTGAAAAACTCCCTGGACACTTTGCCTTTGGTAACAGATGTAGATACCTGTGCTATTAGCATTCTGTGCCCTGGGCAGCTCTCCGTTTTCTCTGATAAAAAGTGAAATGATTGAAAACAGTGCTCTAAAAACATCTATAAATGGGTGGGCGCCAGTTGTCATTTCCCCCTCCCTGCGCCTGCCTCCCCTCCCTTAGCTGACTTAATGAGGATCCAAGCTGAGAAGCATCACTGCAAACAGCTGGTAGCATCGTGCCTTTAAATAGCCCTCGCCACACTTCCCCCTTGGAGGCACAGTTTGCCCTGGCAGGGAAAGCCCGGGACACACAGGAAACTTAATAATTTTCTGCAAAGGAAAGAGTTTGCCTATCAATCATGCTCCCTGTTGCCAAGACCCTTTATAAGGAGCTTGTAGCCCCTTTCCCAGGAAACACTGAACTGAGTGGCCGAGTGGCTCCAGAGCCTGTGAGACTCTGGTCCTGAGAGAAATGACCCAGGGATTTAATCAAACTATGGCTGCCAAGCTCAGGCCAGTGCCTGATGCCAATTATTGTGGCCAGCACCATCCACTCACTGGCATGTTGGGACCCTAACTACAGCCTCTTTCCTGTCAAGTGGCCAGAGTGACCCTGTCCACAGTGACCTTGAAGCTAGGGCTACAGAAGCTAGTGGCAGCCTGCCTACTCTGGTGCTCAGAGTAAAGGAGTCAGCTCTCCTCAGCTACACATCTGGACAGTTGGGAATATAGAAGGCACTGGAACAAGGAAGGAATAAACACCCGTCATGTCTTCCTCACAGCCATACTCAGACCTTTGTGAGCCTCATATCAGGGCTTCTCTTGGTGGGGACCCACTCCCATCACAGTCCTGCCTTACATATGAACAGTGGTGCAGATGTACACTAGTGCTTAAAATCCAGTATCAGAGAAGGTGACAGTGATTTAAGCATCATGGGGCTGTGTCGGTCTTGCATGGATGGAAGATGCTGCTTTATCTGTCTTCCTTTCTGTTGACATAGGTTGAAATTTAAGAATGGAGCAGTTTTCTCTGTCAGTACCTGAACATTTATTGGTGGAATATTGCTCTCTCACCCACCTTCTCTAACAGTTTATAATACATGTACTTAAACCATTCCTTGCCACCCAGTGACCACCATGAGCTACATTCATTAAGCCATCACAGACAGCATGCTGAACCAGGTCTAAGCCAGTAAGCTCCATTTCACATGGGCCATCAATGTGGCCTGTCAATGTGTGAATATGGGGACCAAATGCCCTAAAAGTATAAGGAATGTCTATTGGCAAAAGAGAATCTTCTGGTGGCCATCAGACTTGGAAAGCAAGAATATCTAACCTAAATGGAAGTGGAGATGAAAAATGGTACTGTGAGGAAGGACGTAGTCATGTGCTGGAGGACAGGCAGATACGTAGGCTTGGGGCTCATATAACTAAACTATGATGGGCTTAGGGAGTCCCTGTCATCCCTTAGTTGCGTAAGATATGTGTAATAGGACTAGAAGGATCTACCTGCACTTTCTATGAGAGTATCCTCTGTTTTCTTTACTTTGCAAAGGAATACACACATACCTCAAAAATATTGAAGAATACATTTGTAAAACAAACAAACAAAATAGTGAGAACCACTGGCAGTCGGGATGAGAGCTTGGGGAACACTATGGTCTTGGTCAGGGTGGTGACAGAGACAATAAACAGAAAGACATGTCTGCCTTGTGTCCTAAGGGAAGCAGGCTTCTCCAGCAATGTTTTTGAAAGGTAATAAGATTGGAACAGGAGTATCACCAAGAACAAAGAAGAGGAAAGTCTTCAGAGTGGACTCCCTGCAAGGATTTAGGGAGCCTTGGAAACGAAAGGCTCTGTTAGAGAAGTGAAAATTGGCCAGAGCATCTGCTAGGTCAGAATGTCCTGCGGGTGGTTGGGACTGTGGGACTGGAAATGTGGGAGGGGAAAGAAGGTGGGGACCAGACTGGAGAGTGCTGAAAGTGATGCAAGCCTTCAGACAATCATGAACTTGACCTTGCTGTACTTGAGGAGAAGCAAGCTTCAAGAAAAATTGTCTGAGAAAGAGAGAGGGCAGGGACAGGAGATCTAAGATGCTTAAAGTCACAGAATTATGATAAAAGAAAAGACAGGGTTGGGGCGCTAGCTTCTAAATGCTGCAGAGATCCTGTGTGGGTCCCAGGACTGAGAAGCCCAGATACTCAGAGCAACCTAATTAGAAGGGATTTCAGTGGAGTTGATGGGGTAGGAGGCCCGTGCAACATCAGTAACTGCATTCACTCTGGTCTGGAGATGAGCACCCGAAGGCCTGTTGGGTTGAGGGACAGTTATTATGCCATGTCACATGGCCCGTGCAGCTCTCTGTGCTCTCTCAGGTGTCACTCTGCTGTCCTTCAGGCAGATGCTGTCCTGTCAGCTCCTCCACACCTAATTTGGCACTCCTCACCTCCTAAGAGCTGGAGCCTGGCAGCCAGGCTCGTTAGAGCCCAGATCTTGAATAAGATAGTCTATGTGGATGGTGGCAGTTCTTAGGGACTCCTTCTAGTTATTGTCAATATTCTGGGAAAGTGAGATTACTGGGTGAGCCACCTCTAAATGCCTAAGGGTGACCGAGAGTATGTGGGAGTCAGTCAGGGACTAAGAGGCAAGGGTGGATAAAGAAAAGTCCATTTCTCTCTCTCTCTCTCTCCAACTCCTCCTTTGCAACAGGCCCCTGCTCCTTGTGTCTTCTGCCAGTAACACCCACCCCAGCCTTTCACTAACTGCCTGATAGGGCCCACAGTGCCACTGGAGATGCACCTCCCAACCACACAGTTGATTCTGTGTTTGCCTCCACCTCTGAACTAAGATCTCCTACATGGCAAGGCCCATATCTGGGCCATCCCAACAGTGCCTGGCACAGAGTGGGCTCAGCATAGCCCATCATCTCCTGATGTGGAATGTGGCTTTGTCTCTGTGGAGGAGAAAGCTGGATGTCTGAGTCAACCATGGTGGCTCAGATCTATAATCCCAGCACTTGGTAAACTGAGACAGGATGATTCCTGGGAGTTTGAGGCCAACCTGGGGTACCTAGTAAGGGCCAGGCTGGTTTGTCTAAAGAGAAAAGAAAAAAAAAAAAAAGAGTCAGGTGTCCAAAAGGCCATATGTTCTGTCCCAGATTCCACCTGTCTTTAGAAGTTCTCCCAAAACCCGGCCAGGAAACTAAACTGCACACGTTTGGAAATACAGGGCCACAACTCATGTAGGGATCTTTATTAGACCTTTATGTTCATGAAGTCACAAATTCAACTTAGGAGACTGTGACCCTGATGATATCATCAATCATGGAAGTGACTGGGTGTCAAAATGGCCACTTGCTGTCCTATAGCTTGGATCAAGCCCTGCCTTTCTCCTAGGAAAGGGCAGTAGATTCTGAGGGTGAGTGTCTAATAAATCTTGCAGGCAGGAAGGTCAACTTACAGGCTCTGTAAATAGCCATGAGAGGTAGCACAGTAGTGAGCTGCATGTACCTCCCTTGGAACAATCCAGAAGGCTTTAATGGGAGAGGAGGAAGTCCAACCCAGGACACAGGAACAGTGAATAACAACTGTTCTGAGTTAGGTGGAAAGCTCTGAGTTGCATTTTTTCTCCAAGCTGTTTATGCTAACCACAGTTTTCTCTCTCTCTCTCTCTCTCTCTCTCTCTCTCTCTCTCTCTCTCCCCTCTTTCCCACCAGGGCTTATTTCAAAACCTTTGTCCCTCAGTTCCAGGAGGCTGCGTTTGCCAATGGAAAGCTCTAGGAAACACCAGTGTTGAGAGGCAGCCAGGAAGACTGCTCAGTCCACATGCGTGTCAGCACACAGGCCACTTCCTGGAAGCCACTTGGAACGTCTTCATGGCAGCCTTTTGCTCACACAGCAGCTCTGCCTGCCCCACAAAGCCCTGCTCTGCGGGAACCCAAACTTGAGCTGGCTGGTAGTACCCTGAACCCTAGCTAGCACCCGTCACTGCTGCTTACTCCCTCCTCCTTCCTTAGATTTCTTAGCTAGAAGAAATAAACTACTTTACGATGGAGAAAGTTTCCAGGGAAAATAAAATTTCATGAATGCACACACCCTTCTTTGAAGTCTGTTCTAAAGGCTTGTTTAAAGTTGGCTTGAGCACCCTTGGCTTCTCCCTACCTTACCGAAACTGGTGTTGAGTTTGTGTATGTAATTTATACCCCAACATTTTTACTTCCAGTTAGGGAAGTCTTCCACTGGAAAAGAGGTAACCCAAAGATTCTGAAACTACAGAGTTCAGTTGCCCACTCCCCAGACCATAGCCAGCACTCAGTAATTCTTAGGTCCCAGCACCATGACAGCCACTGGCTCCTATGTGAGTCCTATCCTTCCCTCTCTCCCTAGGTTCATGGAAGCCCCTTGGGCTATTGTGGCATTCTGTGGATTAATCATGGGAAACAAAGGCTAGAGATCAAGGGCTGTCACTGGTGTGTGTCTGGCATTTCACCTCAGCCCGGACAGCTCTGCAGCCAAGTAGGATCAAAACTGGAGAAGCCAGGTTTATGGTACCCAGCACTCAGGATAACGGAGTAGGAGGACCCCAAGCTTTAGGCTAGTCTGGGTTACACAGCAAGAACATTTCAAAAGCCATCCCATCCTTTACCATTCCCATTAGTGTGCAGAGAGAAGACTAGTGGCCAGAAGGCTGTAGGAACTCAAAGCAGGAGTGATATGGGAAGGGGCAGATAGGCCCTTCGTAATAGCATGTAGCTTCCTAGCCTTTGCACTAGCAGGCTGCAGTCAGCTTGAGCTCTTGACAAGGCCTGCACATACAGTTCAATGTAGCGCCCCTACTCTGAAGGCAACTTTCAGTGCACAGAAGAGTCCTTAAAGGCCAGAGAACCATGAGTTGAGTGCTGGCCTGGGCTCCCCCTTCTGTTTTGTGCCACTAAGGTTCCTCCTGCAAGGTACACGAGGTCCTATTGTACATCTCACTTCTGCGCTTGTTCCTGTGGGGACTCTTAGAGCCAAGTTTTACAACAAGCCCAGAAAGGAAGTTCTAGGCCCTGCTGTACCAGTGAGGGGGTTACTTTTCTTTCCTATATCCCCCAGCACCAGGGATGCACTCAAGAAGCCAGGGAGGACCTGGAACAGATCTGCCGGCTCTCCTCTCAGCTCATGCTGCCCGTCTTCCCACAGGGGTGGTTCGCTCACTGTCCTTGGGAATTCCCAGGACGGAGCAGTTCTGTGTGTTCACATCCCACTCTGCCATTAACTGGTGGTATGACTCAAGTCGGTCCCTTCCTCTCTGTAACACTAGCAGTGGGGCTGGACCAGACCTTGCCTCAGCTCACCAGAATCTCCCAGGGAGCTTTTCAGGAACTCCTGAATTTGTCCCCACTGGAGGACTGTTAGCCGACTCATACGGACCAGAGCACAGGCATCTAGAGTTCAGCGGAACTCCCCAGTAAGACTGTTGGGTGGTTCACACTGGAGTCTGTTCTGACTGTGTCCTCTCTTCAGGGCAGATGTGAAGACCTGCCCCTAAAGACCTCCCCCAAAAGCAGCGGCTCTCAGCCTTTTAGTGCTGCGACCCTTTAATACACTTCCTCGTGTTGTAACCACCCCACCACCACCATAAAATGGGTCCATTGTGATTTTGCTACTGTTAGGAATGATACATAAATATCTGTGTTTTCCCATGGTTTTAGGTGATCCTTGTGAAAGGGTTGTTCCATCCCCAAAGGAGTCGGGATCCACAGGTTGAGACCACTTTCCTAAAGTTCCCTGACATGGTAGCCTGGGCTTATCCTGCCTACCCTGTAACCAAAGAGGGATATGCATCAGGCTTCACTGTCCTCTGAGCCAAGAGCCGATGGAGCCAGGAGTCCTTGGGACCTGGCAGGCATTGACAGCTCTGGGATAGGGTGGCATATACACAGACTGGACCCCCTGCACTTCAGCTAGCAGAGCCTACAGCGGCAGAACAGTCTCCACTGTCTCCTTTTGCCCTTGTCAATCTCTGAGGTTGGCATGCCCAGGCTAGCAGATGATTAATACCACCCTCACATTCGAGTGAGGCAGACACTGTAGCAGACCTGCGATGTAGGCGAGCAGCTGGGGTCAAGTCCTGCCCCATGGATGAGGAAACCAGATCAGAGACCTTGAACTGCGCGTCACCACCAGCCAGATAACACTGAGCCCAGATGAGAACCCTCTCAAAGGTAAGGGGTTACAGGCAAGGGCATGGGTGACCTTGAAGCAGCCACCAGCTAGCATGCCTGATGACTCCTCCACAGCTCTGTAGATAGAATCCTCTCCCCTAATCCTTCCCTTTCTGTATCCTCTAGCCCAGTGGTTCTCAACCTTCCCAAGGCTGTGACCCTTTAATGTAGTTCATGTTGTGGTGATTTCCAAGCATAAAACTATTGTCAT
The DNA here is from genome assembly GCF_907164565.1 of Psammomys obesus. NCBI lineage: Eukaryota > Metazoa > Chordata > Mammalia > Rodentia > Muridae > Psammomys > Psammomys obesus. The sequence continues at coordinate 35,043,269 of NW_026585644.1, forward strand.
CACTACTTCATAACTGTAATTTTGCTGCTGTTATGAATTATAATGTAAACATCTGTGTTTTCCAGTGCTCTTGGGTGACCCCCAAAAGGGTGGAGAGTCTCTGATTGAGAACTACTGTCCCAGCCCTTCTCAGAGCCCCCAGGGCAGTGTGCAGTTAGGGCACAACTGGTTTGGAGCCCTTTTGGGGAGCAGGCCTAGACCCAGACATCCATGGGTCTAGAGGACACATTGAGACTCTTTTATCTTTCCCAGTAATATGTTGGTAGGGATGGAGATTGTGTTCACAAACATATTCAACTCTCTTACCACAGGAGGAATTCGGACTGACTTTCTTAGAGAAAAAACAATATGGGGGCAGAGAGATGGCTCTGCAGATGAAAAGCACTTTCCACATACGCCTGATGGCCTAAGTTCAGTCCTCAAAACCCAGATAAAATGCTGACTGTCATGGTCCACATCTGTGAGATAGGAAACAGAGACAGAATTGCCAGAAAGTCTCAAAAGAGCAGAAGCAAGAGAAGCCTTGACTCCAAACAAGGTGGACAGAAAAACCAGGCCCAAGGAAGTTGTCCTCTGACCTCCGTGGTAATGCCCCCTCCCTCTCCTTCTCTCTCTCCTTTCTCTCTCTCTCTCTCTCTCAATCATTTCTTTCATTGACATTCACTGCTTCATATGGATTAAAACACCAGATTGTGTGATTTTTTTTTTTATTCCAGTGGAGTGAGGGTCCTTGCATGTTTTTACAATTTGTCTGTGGCTTTGCCCATCAGGAAAGGAAGCATTGTGCCTGCTCACAGAGGGCGGCTGAGGACTAATTAGTAAATGGCTATGACATGCTTTCAAGGAGCCAAGTGCCTTAGAGGAGAGCACATTATTACTTCCCTGTAAATCCCACCGCCGGCTTACTCAGCCCTTGTAATGTAAGGCGAGCCAAACTGCCACCATCTTAGCTGGGCCTGCTCCAGAAGATGATCACAGGAGGACTTGTGGACTGTGTTGTTTCCTCTTAGAAAGCGTGGGGTTGAGGGGCAGGAGGATAGGAAGGTCGTGGGATCTTCACCTGAGTCTCCAGAGGCCACTCCTCCAAACCAGTTATACACACTTCTGCCCTAATTGCACATGATCCTGGGGACTCGGAGAAGTGCTAGGTGGTTCTCAACCTTCCTGATGCTGCGACCCATTAATACATTATTCATGCTGTGATGACCCCAACCATAAATTATTTTCATTTTTCTACTGTTATGTATGACAGTGTGAATAACTGTTTCCCAGTGCTCTCAAATGACCCCATGAAAGGGTGGTTCAACCCCAAAGGGGCTGAGACCCACGGGTTGAGAACCACTAGGCTAGTGACTATAGGAAGGGAAGGATTTGTGGAGGGGACTCTGGCCACACAGCCATGACGGAGTCGTCATGCATGCTGAGTGCAGATCGTCCAGTGTGGCTGCTTTAAGGACATGCATGCTCTTGCCTGTAACCCCTCACCTCTGCTCAGTAAGCAAGCCTGATAAACCCACTGGTTCTCCAGAGTGAGCTTTGGTGGACTTGCAGCCTGGCTTGAGCTTAGGAAGCCGGAGTATACAGTAGGCGTGAGCATCTCCCCAACAGGAAGGAGTTGCAGCAGAAAAATGCATTTACTAATCCATGGGTGTGATCAGTCATCCCCCGGTCACCCGGGAAGGAGGGATACTAGACCCTAGTTAGCCAGTGTTCCACCTACCTCTGGCTTCCAACGCCCCCCAGCCTGATGAACCTGGTTTCCAGAGATGTGAACTGCAAATGATGTAAGGGTCTGCCCGTTAGTAGCCGATAAATATCTAACAACCAAGCAACCCACTTGTGATTTAAAGAAAAAGAAATACAGGGACCCTGCGTAGTAAGTACAGGCTGCTTGCCAGTTTCCAAGTGTAACTAACCCCACCAGCACCAGTTTCAAACCACCCACGTGAAGGCACTAAATGCAGGGGTCTGAGATGGGAGCTCCGCTGGGGAAGCCAGCTCCCCCGAGTGCCTCTACTTAACCTGTGTTTTCTTATCCTCGCCTGTTAAAGTGGAAATAGACACCAGGTGCTGAGTGGGGAGCCTGGCCCTCAGTAGCATTTATAAACAGCGGCCATTATTCCTGCAGACCAGAGAAAGGGTCTTCTGGTGTTGACTTTGGCCTTTTTCTAGAAGGTCAGGATGCCCCTGTTAAAAAGCTCTACCCATGCTGCCTTGTCTAGCCTCAATAAGAGAAGATTGCCTATTCTTGCTCCAACCTGATGTGCCAAGGCTGGCTGATAACCCATGGAAGGCCTCCCCTTTTCTGAAGAGAAAGGGAGGAGTGGAGGGGCAAGATTCAGGGAAGGACTGGGAGGAGAGGAGGGAAAACTGCCGTCAGGATGTAAAGTAAATAATTAATGTAAACAAATAGCTCTGCCCATGAACACTCTTTTTGGAAGAGTGACCCCCATATAGATTACCAAGAACACGAAGTGACGGGTCATACTGTAGCTTAAGGAATGAGGGTCCTTTGTGGGACTCTCCCCCCATATTCATTTTTTCTCTGCGTGTCTGTCTGTCTGTCTCTGTCTTTATCTCATCACACAATACATGAGAGAGAGTGCCTGCTTTAACTCAGCAGGCCTCCTAGGCTGCACTGGAGAACCACGACCCAGTGACCCACTTCTTCCTGGCCCAGCTTTCCCACGGCAAAGCAATCAGAGAGATGTATTTCACTCTCCCTCTGACTCAGTTTCAGTTCCTGCCGGCTACAGGCTCTTGTTCCAGAATCAAGGCTCTGCCAGCACAGTGGCAGCACTGGGTTTGCCCCTCGTGTGGGATTAGAAATAGAAGCAGCCCAGGAACCTGCTTGGGCCCTGAGGATGGGCTCAGGAAAGTTAGGTTGTCTAATTGTCTAATGGGGAGATACCACATAGCTATTAATAGCATCAAAACTGAATCATTGATACTTCTACAAATGAAAACAAGAATTATCACCTCCAACACTTAGGTACAGTGCCAACAAAAACAAAAATTAAAAGGTGAAAAGAAGGTGCTAACTGGAAATGGGGGAGGGGCAGTAGGGACATATACTGTTTAAATTCTCAGAACAACTAAATACTGTAGGTGTGATCCTAGCCTCGCTTCTTAAATCAAAACACTAAGGATGGGGATTTAGCTCAGCAACGAGGTGCTTTCCCAGCAGAGCAAGAGCCTCGTTCCATCCTCAACATTGTAAGAATCAGATGAAAATACGTAGCTCCTAAGATCTTACCTAACTCACCCAAAGATGTGAAGCCACTCAGTCACTCAACTTTCTCTCCCTATTTCTCCCCTCCCGCCTGTCCTTCCTACCCTTTCTTCATGCCCTTAGCACAAAAAATCGATACAGTTCCATTTGTTTGCACTTCCTCAATCCACAAGACTCTCTGATCCACTTGGGTGACAACAGTCCCTGGGTATAACATTCAGACACCATCACAAGCAGCTTTAGTCAACGACCAGTGGTGCTTCCAAGGGATAATATTACCAGTGATGTAGCCATCATAGTTTTCATAATCCTCTGCTGTGATGCCCACACAGCCAGCCACAAAATCATCCAACACTATACTTCTCAGAGTGTGTCAACACCATTCAGGGACTCATTACTGCAAATGTTGTGACATTTCTCTCGGGAGAGGGGCTCACTATGGCGGGTCCTGGACTGAAGCCACATGAAGCTGGAGTCAGGCCCAGGTCTGCAGGCTCCAAGGTCAGGCTGACCACAGTGGATTCTACAAGAGAGAACTTTGAAGCTGACCTTGGTAACATGTGCCTGTAATTCTAGCACTTGGGAAGTGGAAGCAGGAGGATCAGGAGTTCAAGGCCATCCTCAGCAATAGAGTGAGTTTATGGACTACATGAGATCCTGCCTCCAAGAACCAAAACAAGCAAAAAGGCACTTGAAGGCAATCTTTGTATATGTAAGTAGGCTATCTCTGTGGCTACATAAATGTGTGTCATACCAACTTATTTTCAGATGGTTGAGCTAGAATGGCCTGGAAATGAAACAAAATATAACTGTAAAGTTAAAGCCATATTTGCAGGTCCAAGTCCAAACACTTTACTATCTGGGGGGTGGGGAGGAACAGGATTAAAATTGTTAACATTATGACAACCATGGAAATTTACCCAGTTGTTATCAAAGGCCTCCAGCTCTGCAAATGTCTCCAGGTTAACTATGAAGTAATCCCAATAGTTTTCATGAATAGTTTCCTTCTCCGGCGTTCTGAGCTTTACTCTTGCGCTATTCTCTCATCCCTTTAGAAGATTCACACTTTACAAGTGTGGGAAGTCCTGCTTGAGGTCATGACAAATCATGACAATCATGGCAATTAAAGTAGCCCCGGAAACAACCAAGGTTCATCCAGCATGACCCTTCCTAGCCTGGGTGGCTGCCTGTCCAGGACTTTGTGATGAGCAAGATGTCATCTGGGGGCCCTCTGGACAGATACTCCTGTCCCTTCAACAGCCTCCCCTGTCATGAAATGGGCCTGGCATTCCAAACACTCTTTGGAATATGTCCTCTGAGTCACCTTAGGAGCCACCACTGAAATCTAGTCCCTTTCGATCCTGGGATCTCACTTCTGTCCCTACATGGAACTATCCAGTACCTGAGTACCCTTTGGCAAAGGTACCACCTAGAAAGGAGAGGGTAGGGTGGGTGGGTGCTAATGGTGACAGCCACCCTCTCTGCTCTCAAACAGTGCATCATAGTCCAGGCCCCGCCCCACAGAGTCCACACTGCCACCTTCTTTCTGAGACCCTTGACAGGACAATCCTGCCGAGAGCCCAAGAAAGGCATTGGGGAAATCCCTGGGAAAGCCAAGAGCCATTTGAGTATGACAGAATGGCTACAGAATACTAGTGAGTCAGGGTCAACTTGGGATGGGACAGTAAGAGGACATAAGTTCAAACAGACTTGTGGGAAAGGTTTCTCTGGGGTAGATGTCACAGCCCAAGTGGAGACTGATGCCATGTTTGATGTCTGACCAAGGACCAACCTCACCCAGAGGGCCTTCAGTGTGAGGTGCCGTAGGGCAATGCCTTGGGAGTTCAGTCCTTTCCTTGCCTACAGACGCATGCATGTATAGCCAGGACGTCGAGGATTCCGTCCCCCTCGTGCTGCCCCAGTGTGCCTCCCAAGCCTGGAGCAGATTCCAGGTGGGAGATCTCATTGGCCCCTATGCCGGTGGCTCTCACAGCGTGGGCTGTAAATTACACAACCCAGATGGCTGCCTGCCTGTCTCTCCTGCCTCTTCCCCAGCATCAGCACCCAGACTGCCCCTGGGGCACCTGCCTCACCCGCTCTCACCCCAGCCACCCAGACCCAGCAGCCCCCCAGGCTCTCCCACTGCCGGAGCCATGTGCAGAATTCACTCTAGACTGGAGCCCAACACAGCCGTATTAATGCTCCTGGCTAATTAGCTTGTCCGTGTTGAGGCCCGTGGGCTCCGGAGCCAGCCAGCCTGAGTCAAATGCTGGCTCCACCACTCACTAAGCGCATGAACTTGAGCAAGCCCCTTGACCTTTGTTTCCTCTGCTGCAGAATGGGATCCCACAACCTGATGGGTCAGCAGGAGAGTTCAATGAGTCAGGACATGTCCAGTGCCCAGGGCCTGACGCATAGGGCACCCATCCATTCTTGGTATCCAGGGAGGCTAATTCCATTTGTGCCCCCCCCAATCTACAAATGCTTAAAAAAATATACAGATGTCATGTAAAATGCAACAGTGTTTGTGTACAGCTGATGAACATCCTATCACGCACTTTAAACCACTCCTAGGTTATTTAAGATACCCAGTACAGTATAAATGCAAATAAATAGTTGTTTAGGGAATAATGACAAGGGAAAAGTCCGTGTGTGTTCAGTAAAGATGTGAAGTCTTTCTGGGTATTTTTAACCTTCGGGTGAATCCGCTGAAGTAGAGCCCCAGCCACAGGGGCAAGCAGTACTCCAAATAGCCCGTCTTTATTGTGATCTCCGTGCAGGAACTTCCCCAGGTGCTCCTTGCCCCTCTCTACTCCTTTCTCTCCTATCTCAGCTCTTCAGCACCAGCTAGCCTATCCCCCTGACACCACCTCCTCTGCCTGCTTGACCTGGGCCCTCGTTAGCAAGGTTTATAAAACTACAGTTACTAAGTAGTCAACTATACAAACACACACATGCTTGCCTATTAACTGACATTTCTTATAGTGGCCTGTTATGATTTCCACTGCACACTGGAGACCCCCCCCCCCCCGCACGGCTCCCTGAAGCTGCCATGTTTCCAGTCCAGCTGTGAGTTTGCTGTTAGCAAGTGTACCTTCCCTCTGGGGAAATACAGTGAATGAGACTCTAATGTGGCTGAGGACTTCACGGACAGGCCTACAGCTCCGATGCTGTCCCTAGGACTGTGTTCTCTGGGCCAGGCCCTGCCAGGACCAAGACTAGGCTTCAGTTGTCTGGAGAGGCTGAGATCACCATCTGTGTGTGGGGTGGGGAGAGGGTTCCCTGGGAGGAGTGTCTGCTCTTCCTTTCCCATCAGCTACTTAATGTGGAGGGCCCAGGGTCAGGAGTCCAGGATGGGGAGCACCAGGGTCAGGAACCCAGGATGGGGAGCATCAGGGTCAGGAGCCCAGGATGGGGAGCACCATGGTTAGGATCTAGCTTGGGGAGCACCAGAGTCATGAGTCCAGGATGGGGAGCACCAGGGTCAGGAACCCAGGATGGGAGCACCAGGGACAGGAATAGGTTTCCAAGACTGGCCCAGGTGTGGCTGCTGCTGAGAATCCTTCATGATGAGTGGTGGCCGGACTTAGAGACATCGTAGGAAACGGGCATCAGGACATGCGGAAGCTGAAAGAACTTGACAGAAGTGAACCTGAATGAGCATCATAGGAGCTCATAGGTCTGGGCCCTAGGTAAGCAAAATCTTACCAACCCAGGCAGCAATTCACGCATCCCCATTAGGGCTCCTTAGTCACTGGTAATACAGTGGAGGTAGGAGCTGCTTCAGGGGAGAAGCAAGAACTGGAGTCTAGGTGGGCATTAGACATACTGTGTGCAGCACCCACACTGAGCTGCCATTCGGACTACATGAATGGTAAGAGCATCCCTGTCCCCAGAGGGCCAGGCAAGTAAATCAGGGACATACCTGTGCCACTCACTGACTGTGCACTGAGGGGGCAGGATCATAGCCTCATGAGAGAATAGCAGATCAGCAGTGTTTATAAAGTCGGGGTCAGTGAGGTGGGAGGCTTCCTGGGGGAGGGAACCAGCTGGACAATTCAGTTCCAAGTCATTTGGCCTCAAAGATGTATTGTCCTTCTGTTTCATTGTGGTGGTCAAGCTTCCTGCTGAGGAGCATGGGACATTCTCATGCGTTTGGTTCCTGAGCACTGATAAGGCATCAGTGATTGTTCTAGACCCTGGAGACACAGCCTCTCCTCTCCCCCAGGCCAGCTCCATCTCACAGGCCCAGTGTGAGCCTGCCAACAGCCTTCTCCCATAGACAGACTCGGTGGAGTTTGTCCCTGATGCCAGGGGTGGCAGGTGAGGGGTGGGATGGGGGAAAGATGGGTTCAGGCTGGCTGGCTGCTCTCTGGGCTGGGGTGGGAACTTCCTTACCTTCAAGCACAGCCTGCCGCAAGGGGTGACACTGAGAATAAATAGACACAGCCTGCGGACTACGGCCATTACCACTGTGTGAAAATGGAAGCTGTTTACTCCGGTTACCACCCAGCGAAGACTCCTGACTGCTGCCAGGCCAGAGCCCAGGCCTGATGGCTGTGCCTGAAGGAGATGGTTAAAAAAAAAAAAAAATCACAGAGTGCAAAGGAATGGGGGTGACTCCCATCTTGACTGCTCTCCCCAGTCTCAGTCTGCCTGGGGTGTCAGGTCAACGGAGGCAGGCCACCTCCCTCCTGCTCAGTCCCAGTGGGCAGGTGCCCCTGAAGGGCCCACCCAAGTCCCACCTGGAAGCTCTGCCACCACGTGGGAAGGGCGCCTGTCACACCAGGCACACCAGACATGCTTTCCATGTCTCTCACATCGGAGCACAGAAATCACCCATGATCCCACCCTCCTGACATAGACACTGTGCAGGTGTGCAGGTCTGTTCAACAAATGTTCCGTGACTCTTCTGTGACTGGACTTAGTATCCTAACAGAGACTCAAGGAACAAAGCTGCTTCCTTCCAGTCATTTTTCTTGTCACAAACAATTTTAGATCCTCTTTTATTGTTTAAGGTTGTTGAATATATTTTGACCATCTTCCTACACACACACACACACACACACACACACACACCCCTCCATACCTTTGAGGTCTCTGCCTAAGAGTTCACATTCTGTTTCCCTTCTTTTAGGACATTTGAGTTATTTCTTGATTTTTCTGTGTTAGAAATACGTTCCATAAAGAACAGCTTCTAATTTACTGCAGGAAGGTACTCGGGCCAGGCTGAAATTAGGCAATTATGTGACAAATCACAGGGAGCCATGAGTGGAATGGCTGTGCCAACCCAGGCCTCAAAGACTAAGGACCAGGGGGGCATAGAAGATTGCGCTAGAATGTTCTAGTGGAGCAGTAGTGGGAATTCTTCATGTGGGTATCTTTAGTAAGATGAAGAGGTGAGTACTGGGTCCAAAGGGAACTGATGACAGCTTTCTCAGACAAGCTAAGAGCCAGGGACATGGGGAGCCCTGTGATGGGCAGGGGGGGGGTCAGGACAAAGTGGTATTAAGGGGAATAGCCAGCACCATGGTGGAGGGTAGCCAGCAAGAGGTGGAGGCTGGCAGGCAATGAAATGACCAGACTTTGGGGGACAGAGGGAGGGTCTTGAAGCAGAAAGAGTGAACAGGGAGAGATGAAAGTGAGAAACTTCAAGAAACCCTTCTAGTACTGAGAGTGGTGGGCACGGTGCCCAGTGGGGAAGCCAGGGGGCTGGTGGCCTTGGAGGGCCATCACAGCAAGGTGATGGCGTAGGAGGTAAGGGGCTGAGGTCGCCTGCATTTCACCACCTGCTTTGAGGCCTCTGGGGCTAGGGCATAGCCTGGAGACTCCGCATGGGCCACCGGGCTGGGGTCCCCAGCGGAAGTCATAAACCTGGGTCAGCTCACACATGTGTGAGGCTGGAAGAGGAGAAGGGTCCTCTCCATCTCTGAGCCTCAAAGGAAGCCCTCCCCTGCCAACCAGATAGATTAGCTGGGAGACCTGAGGCCCCCTGGCTAGATGGAAGGTCATGACCTGTCAAGGAGATAATGACCGAGATCCGGAGCCACAGAGATGAAACCCTCAGCTGTGTCTGCCTCCCTGTTTGTCACTTGTCGTGACTTCATTGGTCTATGCCTGGCGATGGTTAAACAGTACCCGCCTAGCAAACCAGAATACCAACTAGGAGATAAGGGCTCTACCAGGCCTGGCATTTAATGATCACCCAGAGAACTGCAACAGCTGTTACACCCCTTATGTTGCTAAAAAGGCCCTCAGCCTGCCCCAGCTCTAGCCCAGCCATGCCAGAGGTGTGTTAGGGAAAGCTCATGGTCTCGGGGACTGGCCTGGCTGCCTCGGCTCCTCCATCAAAGGGACCGGTCCACCACTGAGATCACCCTGTGCATTCTGGGAAGGGCCCAGTCACCAGCCTCAGTGGGCTTTTGTGTTGTACAGAGTCAAGAGGTCGGGGCCGTCCATGTTCCCCCTCTAGAACACATGCTAAACCCTCTAAGTCACAGAGTGGGAGAGGCCTCAGACCTGACCTACCACACAGAAAATACCTGTGTTCCGTGAGAGCTGTGGAGTAGGGGGACCTTGTGGCAGAGACAGAAAGGGCTGTTGAGAAAGATTCCCAACCAAAATGCCATTCAGGCAGCCCTTTACATCAGACGGTGTGCCCTACCCATCCGTCCACAATAGCCCAGCGCTCAGCTCCTCAGGGTTCTCAGCCCAACTTGGAGTTGCAGTAAACTTTCTGTCACACTATGTGCATTCCATACCAGGGCCCAGAACCCAGGGAGGCCCCTCATACAGAGGCAAGGGCCAGAGGACTGACCTTGCTCTGTCTGGTGGGATTCATGGACTAGGGCAGGGCCCTCTGCTTAAGTTCTCATGCTGGTATCTAGTCCTCCGTCTTCACTGGTGCCGTAAACTGTAGCCATGGCAGAGGTGGGGCTCTTCTTTCCCTGTCGAGGAAGGTGACCTTGACACCTGACCAAGAGAAGGTGTTGACATGGATTTACCTGACTCCGAAGTCGGGCTTACCTCCTGTGCCATTTTGGCCAATCCGGAAAGACCCCCAGAGAAGGGGGAACATTGCTAGGGCTGATTTGGGCTGAGGCAAGTATCCCGGTTAGCTTTCTATGCCCGGACAAACCCCAAAGCACCAGACATTGATTCATGGTTGATCCCGGCTCCCTTTTGGGGCCTAAGCCACCTCCACCTCCTCCTCCACCACAAACTCAGAGCCTCTGTGGCTACCCCACAGGCCAACCAGGGGCTGAGACCGGAGCCTTGCGTTTGGTCTCTCCTTTCTTCCAGGGGCTCAAAGCACTTTTATAAGCATCCGTAGCCTTCATCCACCCCAGCTGTTGTCTTGTTTGCTCTTTATATTCTATTATTAGCTGAGGTGTTGTGTTTAATCCTCAGGCACCCGGCAAGGGGGAATTCCCCCACGCCAGACGTGGAGGAGGCAAGAACGCAACCCTCACTGGGGGCTGGGGCTCCAGGCAAGGCAAGGTCCCGCACCACGCTTGTGCTCAGCCCCACTTTCCCCGCAGTTGCCTCTGGCAAGGATGGCAATCAGAGAAAGTATCCTCGGGAAGCTGCCACAGAGTAGGTGAACCAGGGAAAGAAAGGGAGGGGGAAAAGTGTGTCAAACATGGAGGCAGAGCCTGGGCAAGTGCCTTCGACTTCCGAGTGTGACTAAAACACGTGACTAAGTAGTGAGCGGCCCAGAGCCAGCAAACGTGCCCAGCTTAGACCTATAGATCCTTCTCTGTAGCATCACGAGGTGTGTGAGAAACCCTCCTGAGACATCCAGCCCAGCTTCTGATTCTATGGTGAAGAAAGCTGGTCTCTGCCCCTCACGCAGCCCTGAGCCTGAGGCCCTTGGCCTAAAAGTGCAGAGCAGAGAGCAGGGTTGGGGGAGACAAGGGTCACAAACCCTGGCCCCGTGTCTCTGAGTGGCCTAAGTAGAAAGAGGTCTTCTGGAGCCACCGGGGAAGCCTAGGTTACCTCAGGCCCGTCACCTCCAAAGCCCCAACGGTGCCCACCAGCCTGCAGGACCACACTGCAAGGCTGCTTCTCCAACACAGCGCCACTGGCCCGGGGAAGGGGATCCTTGGTTGGCATGCAGAGGTGCCTCTTGCTTGCTCTGCCTGTGGGGAGGACCATCCCTCTCCATAGGGCTGAGCCTGCCCCTCTAGCACGAGAGAGCCCCTTGTCCCTCACCATGTAATGTTAATGGCGGCACAGGGCCTCCCGGTCTCTCTTCTACATTTCCAAACACCTCCAGGCCCCAAAGCCCAGTTTCCTCTAGAACCTACTTGTCAAAGCCTGGCCTAAGCAGACATGGGACTGCCCGTGGACTTTTATTCCCACTTTGGGTGAATAGTCACATGCCTTAAAGAGAAAGTATCGATGTGTATGATCGTGGCATTGTCCCGGCCTTGCTGAATTCCATATGATATTAGAATACATGTCGTGTGACTTTTCTGAAATCCAAAAACAGGACTTCTGTAACACAACACGAGAACTGACAAATCTGCCTTCACCAGCCCCGAGTGTTGGCCTCACCACGACCAGATGCTATCTGGACACTCAACAGTCCTTTGATCCCAACAGCACTGTTCATTTCCACATTGTCCATGAAGAAACTGAAGTAGAGGGAAATTGAGGAACCTTGCCGAAGTCACATTACTTAACTAAGAAGATGTTGCTGGATTTGAACCCAGGTAGCTGGGGCCCTCCGGAGCCAGTGATGCCTGCCCCTGGGAGCAACTAGAGACCCCCCAGCAGCAGCCCAGGACTGCCAGCCGGCTCAGGCTGAGCTTGCCCAGTGCACCCGGGAGGGGCTTAGCACAGAAGTTCCCATGGAAAGTTTTGAGATTTCGTGGATTGAAACCAGATGACCCCTTCATAGACAGAGCCCACCAGCAGCCCCGAGTCTGGGTGTATGTTTGCTCCTGTTCCCAGCCTGTTCCAGGGAGGGAAACTGCCCCGGGGTGCAGACAGGCCAGTGGGACAGGAGCTCATGAGCGTTGGACACCAGACAGGCAGGGCTGGGTGTCAGGAAGCAATAGGAGACGGTTCTGTGCTGGGAGAGGAGCGTCCCCAACACTTTCCCTGGCCCTCATCTGTTTTCGAGTTTCGGAGTGAGCAGAGAATTATGAGAGAGTGTTCCCCCACTGCCACATTTTCCAGTTACTTCTTTGCTCTTTCATTCATTTGTTCCCACCACAAATCACTATACACAGTCACGCAGCAAATATATAATGCATCATGAGCTGAACGGAACCACAGACCTAGAAATCATATCCATTGCTGTTCCAGAAGGAGAAGACCATGCAGGAAGCCTGAGCCTGGACTTATTTCTACACGATGCTGAGAAGTGGGAGACACAGCTCACTGATTGAGTGTTTGCTGGACAAGCGTGAAGCCCTGGGTCCCGATCCCCAGCACCCATGAAAAGGCTGGCAATGGCACACACCTGTGACCCCAGCCCTGGGACCTGGGGGCCAGCAGATCTCAGGGTCTCCTCGACTAGTCAGCTTAGCCAGAATGACACGCTCCGGGGAGATATTGCTTCATCTATTAATGAAGACACTTGAGGTCAACTTCTAGCCTCCACGGGCACATGCATAGCTGAGCACACTTGAATATACACACATGCATACACATACCACATTGCGTGCACATACAAGAGAAGTGATTGTGGAATTAATGGCAATTGCCAAGACCTAACATTATAGTTATGTGGGGTTTGTTTGTTTTTTACTCATCTGGTCAGAGATAAAGGCTAAGGTATAACATGATAAAATAATACTACGTCTGTTTTAAAATGACAAGATGGTGACATGGAGGTGAGAAGGGTGAGGTTGTGTTGATGAATCTTAAAGCGATTGGCGGGACAGACGGGTCCTGATGCTGCCTTTTCCTTCTTGTGTGTTTGAACCTCTCTCGATATCAGTCGCAAGATAACATGGAGCATGTTTCCCAGGGATCCAATATGACTTTCTTCACTCCCTTCTCAGAAGTCCCCGGGCCCAGAGCTACCCTGGATATGAAGATGACTGCATAGGTGCGGGACCCTCAGGCAATTCACACCAGGCAACGATGGCATTCAGAGTATACAAGAGACCCTCTCATCCCCATGTCCATCCATCCACTCACTAGTCCCATTTCTTCTCTCTCCAAAACCTCCCTCAGATTCACCTACCTCAATCTTGTCTTCTCTCATCAGGCTTTGTCTATGGTACCCAGTGGCCATCCAGGCTGCCCCTCAGCCTGTCTCCCACAGCCTATTCTTCCCAAATCCACACCAGAACCTTAGTCAGAAGGCGAGAAAACTGTGGATACTAGATAGATACTTGGTGCTTACAGCTGGTGAGCTAAACACACCAGGTCCCTGCCCTTGGCCTTTAGGCAGGAACACGGAAGCCAAAGGTAGAGATGGTCCACTGGGCATCATGCATCTGGGTGTCGGTGACTGGACCTAACCATCCTGGTGATTTACAAAGGTCACTGTAGCTAGAGATGACACTTTAAGTCCCAGCACCTGGGAAGGCCGCGTCTCTGGCACCCGAGCCCAGTCCTTTGCAGGGATGACAGTGGTGACCTTGGGTGGGGGTCAAGGGGGTCGGGGATGGAGGGAGCTTGGTTCTTCTCAAGATCTAAAGCTAGGAGCTTCTGGGGGGTGCCTGGGCAGCAAGACAACAAAGAGAATGTCAGCCCGATCCCTCCAGAAAAATGTCCAGAACCGGTCACTTACCCTGTCAGGTCACAGAGCAGGAGAACTAGAAAGGACCCAAGAGGCAAGCTTGCTTCTGCTGAGCCCCCGGCCCAGCCCAAGTCTAGGTAAACGGAAAAGCGTTCCTGTTTAATACCTCAATCTCCACCCATTGCTTAGTGAAGAAAAGGGCTTCCTCATGCCCACCCCCACCCTTAGCCGCCACACACAGCTTGAGCAGGCCCCAAAGGGCCTCAAAAACCCAGCAATTTGATTTTCCCAGGCCCCTCCTACCCCAAGCAGGGCCCAGAAGGCAGCTTCTCAGTCACGAATCAGCCTGTGCGGCCAGCTCCAAGCCTGGGCCTCTTGCCAGGGGCGTTAGGAGGGAGCTGAGTTTCTACACTGTCCCCTGTGCCTCTGGCTCAGCCCTCACTGCCCTTGCCAACGTCTCTTCCTCACCTCCAAGTCACCCCTGGGTATCATGGTCCAGCTCAGAGGCCCTGCCTGCCTTCACTGTGAGGCCTCAGAGGAGTAATTAGATGAACCCCAACTTCTGTTGATGGATGTGTGGAAGACTGGTTGGTGAGAGGAGAGGCTAGCTAGAGATGGGGCAGAGAGCTGTCAAGGACGTGTGTGGGCAGCGGGTGCCACTTCCAAATGGCTCCTGACAGCCAACAATGGCTTGAGACAGCACCCTGGGGGTCTGGCCCTACCGCCAGTCAACAATGTGGATGTGCCTGCGCCAGCTGAGTACTAGAATCCCCGCCAAGCATGGAGCCGCCCTGCCTGGTTCCCTCCCAGGCTGTCCTGGAGACCACCCACATGCACTCTATCTGCTCGGGTTAAGCTAAAGCAAGCTGAACAGGTCTTCCTTTCCGGACCGCTAAGCCTCAACAGCTGACCATGGCACCCATCAGGGCCACAGGGAGAGAGGTGTGAGGAATGGATTAGAGCAGAATATACTGAGTTAGCTACTGCCTGAACTGGCTTCTGAGAATGCTGGCCTCTGAGAGAAGAAGGCCTGCGAGAACTGAGGGCAAGAGGACTATTTCCTAGCATCCTGTTGCTCTGACCTTGGTGGCTTTCCGGATCGTCTGTTCCACTGATGGCGTAGTTCTCCACTCATCAGCACCGGGAGTTTGACTAGCTAGTATTCAAGCTGACCCCATACTGTCCAGTCTACACCCTGCCTACCCTTCTACCCGGGTCCGAGCCGAAGCCCCCCAGGATGCAGGCTCTCCTGCATCCTGATCTTTGCACATACATACGTCTTTCTGGAATATGTATCCTCTTGCCTCAGCTCTGAGTTCCTGGTACCTTGTGGTTGAGACCACAGGACCAGATCCCAGTCCTAGTTGGACGGCCTCCGACAACTGAAGCCTTATTAAAGAGGAGAAATAAAGGCCAATTGCTGGGCTGCGTCCAGCAAGGACTGAATGAGAGGTGAGTGACTTGCTCGGTCTGAGGCGGTCACACTGGGATATTCAGTAAGAACAGTGATCATGCAATGATTCGGCCATGGCAGTGGCCGTGGCCCCTTTCATAGTCTCTGAAGGAATGCAGTTCTCTGAGGACCGGATCGACCTGTCTGTCTTTGTTAGAAACTGGTTCACGTGGAAGGAGGTGGGTCCCACGGGGAGGGCAAAGGACCCCCTTTCTCCCCAGCTGTGGACAGATCAGACTTGAGATGATCCTTGTGTTGCTTTGGTTACTTCGGATTCACAGAGAACTGTCTCCTCCCTTGCCTCTGCCCCTGCCCCTGCCCCAGCCCCGGTACACACCCCCATCCCTGCTCCCATCCCCGGAACCAATCTGGGCCCAACCTCGACCCCCCAATACCACCCCAGACCCACCCCTGCCCCTTTCTTACTGTAGGACACACCCCTTCTCTGCACGGTAGGAAAAGGAGATTTGGGAAAGGGAAGCTGAGAGTGCCCAATCCAGGCTTAGGTTGTCTTCCTGTCTCTTCTAGGAGGTGACTAAAGGCCCAGAACTCTGCCCCCAGAACCCTCTGGGACATCAAGTCCAGGACTCTGGGTGCTGAGGCTCCTGGGTTCCTCATAGGCATCAGGAACCCCCATGTTTAGAACATCCTGGGCTAACTTTCTACACTCTAGGGGCCAGGCAGCCTTCTCATCAGGCATTCCAGCTCGCCTGCATCTTGGCCGAGTCTGAGGATCCTTTTTTGTCTCTCACAGCCCCAGATGCCTTCCCTGAACCTTCCACCCTGAGTCAGAGAAGGCCTCGTTTCCCCCCGGCCAGCTGAAACTTTGAGCTCTTGGCCTCTTCTGGTTTATCTAGAGGAAGGGAAATGATGTCATGAGGTAAACCGCAAGGCTGGGTGCTCCAGTGAGCTTTGCTTTTCAGCAAAAGACACTTGTGCGAACAGAAGGGACGGGGAGCCTGGGTTATTCTGGTTAGAGACAGGCGGGGATGACGGCAGGATCTTTAACATGGAACTCCGAGACGGAAGGGGTTTCCGGAAAAGCTAGACGTAGAAGCCAGGCCAGCCTTGATTTTCTGGGTGGCAAGTCACCTGCTAAGCAGGGCAGCCTAAGGGCTGGCCGCTTACCAGGGCGCCAGTGGACCTCTGTGGAATGGAAGATCATACCCACCACGGCGTAAGAAGAGGTACAAGAACAATGAACTGGACTACATGCTGCTGATGTCTCTATTGCCTCCTCTCCACGCCCTCCTGAGATGGGTCCCTGTGAAACAGGCATTTCCCAGGGTAGCAGTGAGCAGCACGAGGCCGGTGGCTCCTCGGTCTGGGCTCTGTACGCACAGCACATTTGACAGCTGCCGGTACCTGCTTGAGTCCTGCGTGATGGGCTCCCACTTTGAGCCCCAGCTCCCATCCGCTCGCTACCTGTTCCTCCCTAGAGAAGCCTGCTACCCTTGGCAAGCCTGGCCTTTTTCATCCTTCAAATGCTCTGCCTCATTCCCCTTGTTAATCCTTTCCCTTTATAAGACAAACAGCCTGTGGAAAAGGGAGCTCAAAACCCTCCAACATGAGAGCACAGAGGACTTTCTAGACCCCATACCCAAGTCCCGCCCTTCACTGACAGCTGGAGCCACAGAAGGAAAAGGGAACAGCCAGGACCACATAGTTAGCAAGAGCGTGAGAAGCCAGGGCTCTTCCCTTGCTGTGGGCTCTTCCCTTCCAATCACTGCTGTCATCTTCTTAGTCCGTCTCCTTAGTCCATTGTACTAATGGCACAATAGCATAGGTAAGGTATGTTATAGGGAATTTTGGCTCCTGCTTCTGCTCTAAGATCAAAGGGCCACATCTTAGGATGGCTTTGTTGCTGGAAGAATCTTGAGGTAACACAGGACATCACATGGTAAAAGTACCTAAGCAAAGTGGCTGAGCGAAACAGGCTGGAGCAGTGGTTCTCAACCTGTGGGTCATGACCTCTTGGGGGGGTCAAAAGACTTTCACAGGGGTCGCCTTAATACCATCAGAAAACACAGAGATTTACATTACAATTTATAACCGTGGCAAAATTGCGGCTATGAAGGAGCAATGAAAATAATTCTGTGGTTGGGGTCACTATAGCTCAAGGGACTGTATTAAAGGGTCACAGCATTAGGAGGGTTGAGGACCGCTGCTCTAGAGACCACATGGAGGGTTCATGAGAGTAGAACCCTAGTTACCTCTAAAAGCTCCTATCCAGTCCCATCTTTTACTGTCTTATTATGCAATTTAAACTTCAGGATGCGCTTGAGAAGAACAAACCCCATTCAAAGGAGAGCACAATCCTACTAGGAAATTTCCACCAGTCATTGCTAAGCTACAACCAGCTCTGAGCAGGGGGCAAGCCTGGAGCTGAGGAACATTGAGAGGGGTGAGGTGGAGCTGGGGGACGCTCCTCAGAGCCAGAGGTCACGGTAGGCAGTCATTTCCCCAAGACCAGCTCGATGCCTTGAGAATCAGTTATAAGCTACTGTCTGAGCCCAAGCCCATGGTTCAGGGGGCTGGTATCCCAGGGTTGGTTTGCTGATTGTGGTCTGTGGTGACACAGAGTCCCAAAGGGAAAGCCAGGGAGTCTACTGGACCAGCTAGATGCTCCACAATTTCTCTTCCTGCAACTTAGATTCCGGACACACCCGTTTGCCTGCTTGCTGGGACTTCAGACAAGAGCAAGGGATAGTGGGAGGGGCCGACAGAGGGGCAGCGCTGTTGTGGGGCCTGGGATTTTCTCTTTTGCTCCCCAGCTTTTGCATCCTTGGCTGGAAAATGAAGTCAGCTGCTCTCTGGGCAAGTTCCCAGCTCCAAAAAACCAGGATCTGTGCTAGCTATTCTTGGGAAGGTCAAGGTGATTTAAGGCAGGCATAGGAGTGAGGCCTGAACCCACTCCTTACTACAAGACCTTCTAGACTAAGCTTAGAGCCTGCTCACCCTGACTTCCAATCTTCCCAGGGCTCCCTGAGGCCAGACTGCCAGAAACTCAGTCTTGTCTTTTCTTTTTTTTTTTTTTCTTCTTCTCCTTCTCCTTCTCCTTCTCCTTCTCCTTCTCCTTCTCCTTCTCCTTCTCCTTCTCCTTCTCCTTCTCCTTCTCCTTCTCCTTCTCCTTCTCCTTCTCCTTCTTCTTCTTCTTCTTCTTCTTCTTCTTCTTCTTCTTCTTCTTCTTCTTCTTCTTCTTCTTCTTCTTCTTAAATGAGAGGTATGGGGCATCTAAGCTGAAAGGCCTCCCAAATCTGATTTCACTAACTGTTCCTTATATGCAATGGGTGAGGCCAACAGAGGACAAAGGGTTTATCCAAGGCCACAAGGCGAAGCCGGAGACCAGGATTCTTCCCACCACATCAGCTGCTTCATGTTTGTGCCTGAACAAAATACTCTCACGGGAGAGCTGGAAGCAGCGGGGAGGGGATGATGTCTTCCTTACCATCTCGATCAACGTTAACACCATCATCACCACTGTCATCCCTGATCCTTCAGCACAAGCACAGTGCCACAGATGCTTCATTGCTTCATCATTCATTCATTCATTTGTTCATTCTTCAGTTCATTCATTCTCAAAGGCTGCTGAGACTGCCAGCGAGAAGCAGGCTGCCTGGCTCTCGTGCTAACTAGTTACATGACCTTGAGTGAGCTCCTCTCCATCTGCTTCAGCTCCTTGGCTGTGGAAAGGATACCAGCATGTTCCTCGGGGTGCTATTCAGAAACTTAAATCAGTCACTCCTGTGAAGTGCTCAGAACAGGATCCCAGCCTAATCTGTACCCAGGCAATACTATCATTCATTCATCTGCTCTCTGCCTGTTGGCTAAGAGATTTGAGAAAGTTCACAGTGGGAGCCCGTAAGAGAGCACTCAAGCCTAGGATGGATGCAGGGAATGTTGGGCTGAGTAGACCTTCACATCTTAGCCCTGAAGGTGAAGGCCATTGGCATCAGGTGCCCCTTTTCTCAAAGGACGTACACCAGCCCTGTAGGAGAAAAAGATGTTTCCGGTTCAGACTTTACAAATGGCCTTAGTGCAGTGGCAGGGCCTCCTGCTCACATCATCCCCCACCTTTTTAAATGTATCTCTGAAAAACTCAAGGTCTCCTTTCTGCCTCTAGACCTCGAGCCTGGGGATCCTGAATATTGCTGGTTACCACGCCCTACCTTCAGCTGTCCAGAGGATGCTTGGGGAAGCCAGGGTTGACAGTCTGGGGTACCAGGGGAAACAGTAGAAAAAAAAAATCAAGTGGCTTGAGAACACAGGGCCTTCCTTCCCTCTGATGCACAGGGGACCACATTTCCTAGCAACTTACCAGCAACCAGAGCAGTGAGCCCCCAGGAGTGTGTTGGGGGGAAGGAGACTGGAATGGTCACTGAGAATTCCCAGAGCTCTGCCCGCATTCTTCCTCATGTTGGCTTCACCTTCTCTCAAACAGAAAATGCAGAGAGGGAAAGGGGAGAAGGGTCCCTTGAAAGACGACAAGACTGAGTATGGAGGGTCTCATTCCATCTCTTCCAGGACCCCTGGGGAGTGGCGGACCTCTGCGTATGGCCTGAAACCATCTCCAGAGACAGATGTCACCTGAGAATTGAGCCCACACATAGATATAGTAGGTGTAAGTGCACACAAGCACAGCACATTCCCCATGCCTGGCCAAAAGGACAAACCCATCCTGTGAAATTCTGTACATACTGCAGAAAACATGCAGAGCCCCCAAATCTCCGGCATCTCCTTAGCTCAGGGGCTCCATCCTGGGCTCTGATGAGGGTTTCCATCTCGTCCCTCAACTCTCTTCCCAGACCCTAGACATTATTCTGGGGATGTCTTCCCTAGCAGCCTGTAGCTTTCTGTCATTAGAGGTTAGGACGTGTTTTCCTGCTTGTGTTGTTCAGTGTAGACAGTAGACAGAGTTCTGGGGCCTGTTCTGAGCTTGCCTCCCATTGGGTCTCCAAGAACAGCTATGCCTCTCCACTCCGTCTTCTGTTCCCTGAGCATGCCTAGGAGGGAGAAAAGGACAACCAGGGTAATTTGCCACACCAAGGTGGACACATACATGAATCATAAGAACAGTTTGCCAAGGGTTTTTGTTTTGTTTTGTTTTTGCTTTTTAGTTTATTTATTTTTTGGCTTTTCTGTGTAGCTTCCATTGCTGTCTTGGAACTCACTCTGTAGACCAGGCTGGCCTCAAACTCAGAGATCTGCCTGCCTCTGCCTCCCAAGTGCTGGGATTGAAGGCATGTGCCATCACTGCCTGATGCCAAAAGGTATCTCTGAGGGACAGTGTAAGCAGTGGTTTTCAACCTTCCTAATGCTGTGACCTTTTAATAGAGTCCCTCATGTTGTGACCCCCAACCCTAAAGTTATTTCACTGCTACTTCGAAACTGTACTCCTGCTACTGTTAGGAATCATAATGTAAACATCTGATATGCAGAATATCTGATATATGAGTCTCACGGGGGTCGAGACTCACAGGTTGAGAATCACTGGTGCAACACATGCGCGTGAGGGAAAGCCCAGCTGTTCTTTGGACACGTCCTAGAAAGCCAACAGTTTTAAAATGGGCACTAGGGCAAGACATAGTTGCATTTTGTCTGGGGCTTGATCTTGGCTGGTGGCTGGAGTGTGTCCAGTCCCCTCCAGCTTCTCTGTCCCTCTTAGCTGATTGCACTAGCCTTCTCCTCTGACCCTGCTCTTCAGTCTTCAGCTGTTTCCCCACAGGACACATTGGCAATGCTTTCTAGACAGAAAATCAGTCAGGTCTCCCCTGGCTCAGAGTGTCAGTGACTCTCAGCAGCCACGGAATCAGGAGACCCGTGGGCCTTGCAGGGCAGCCTCACTCTCGGCCTTCCTCAAGGGAACCCCGTACTTCAAAACAAAGAACGTGGGCCTCTCAGGCTCCGGGCCCCTACTTGGAGGGGTTGTCCTATCATAGAGACAGCCCAACACCCCCCACGAGCCCTGCTCCTCCACAAGGGCTTGCCTGACTGTGGGGTTGCGGGGTGGGATCGGGGAGCAGCATTCTCAGAACACTTTGCTAAAAGTGGACTAGGTTCTAAATGGTTACTTGAAGTCTTTGTAAGAGAGAACTTTAGGGCAAAAGACATGGGAGACAGCCCTGTGAAGACAGAGCAGAGGCTAGGTTGATGCACACGCCAGTCAGGCCCTTACAGATTGCTGACCCCAGCCTGAGGCTAGGAGAGAAGCAAGGTTGTGGTCTCCTCAGATCCTCCAGAAGGAACCATCCTACCCAGGCGTGTGGGAAACCCGGGTCCCTGGTGCTGTAACACTGGCTTCCCTGGCAGCCGAAGCAAGAGCTCTCCTAGCCTCTTCGTTACCTAGAGCAGTCAAGTCTCTACTTTCCTTAAGCTGTTTCCACCAGGGTTCTTCCTCATTCAACTGAAGGAGGCGATTGCCATGAAAATGATTATAAAGTGTATCGGTCAGTACCTGCTTGGTGAGGAGTCACCTTTCAATGGCAACCATCATTATTGATGTTGTTTTATTTGAACTCTAGAGAGGGGGCCCTGTTTCAGGCTGGGTTCCTCAAGGAGTAGACTCTTAGAGGGAGAGGCTGAGGATAAACCTCTGCAGGCAGAGATGGGCAAAGACACAGCATGAGAAAGGCACACTGCTCTGGGGTTGAGCTCAGCGGAGATTCTGCAGCTCGAATTTCTCTGCACCGTCCTGTTGTGGTGGGCCTTTCTGTGCTCACAGGCATCAGCCCTTGAGCCTGGACTGCCTGAGAAGAAGTGACATCCTAGGAGAAGCTCCTCCATGAAGCTAAGGCCATTCCTGCGGGGGCAGACATCCGAACAGACACTCACCGCAGCCACACACTCTTCAGGAAAGGATGGTCCAAGAAGAACATCTTGTAGTATGGAAAACGTTTATCATTCATTCAAAACCCAGAGTTGCCTAGCAGTCTTAGGCGAGGGAGCCTTTCAGATGTCAGCTCCTGGTGGCAGATGGATGGGGATGGAGTCGGAGCAGGGCACACCCCAGAGAGGCTGGACAAAGGGTGGCCACGTGAGGAGTGAGCAGGTGCGGTGGCTTGGACTTGCTCAAGAGGAGGCTCCTCAGGTGGCTGAATGAGCTATGCTATGTCACACCTCACACCTGAATGTCCACGGCCATTTTAGTTGCTTCTCTTCACAAAGACGAGCTCCTGGGGCTCAGCCATTTATCTTCCTCTGTTAAACTGCTCTCTGTGTACCTAGGGTGGAGTCTTCCAATGAGCTAATCCTCCAGAGGCTCTCTTTTTTGACAGCTTTGATTCCCAGAGCTGTTCTTCCTCCAGTCCTGGTGTCCCCACGCCCCAAGCCCGAATAAAGGGCCCTTGTACACACTCCACACACTTAGGACTTACACATGCACTTTGCTAACCCTGGCCCTATCTCAAAGCCAGGCCTGCCTGCCTTATCAGGTGAGGACCAAGGCTCGGAGAGAGGAAGTTGGTTATTCAAACAACAGAAGGTGGTTGAGCCAGGAAGTGGGACCTGCTCCCCACCTCCTTGCCCCCACCCTATCCCCTTGCCCTTCTCTGGGCACCGTGCAAACCTCCAATAAAGCCAGGTTCCTCTCTCTAAGGGGCATCTGGCTTCACACACAGGGCGGCCCCACCCGAGCTTTAGAGACAAAGGCTGCCAGAGACACAGGGACTAGGAGGGAGACCTGGTGTGGATAAGGTAGCACCTTACCCTAACTGTGCTCTGCACCACGCCCTCCTCCCCATCCACGCTGCAGTAGGGACCTCTGCCCAGTCCTCCCTCCAGGAAGGGGACAGAGGAGAGATGGCTGCCATGCTTGTGGGAGGAGCTAGGCCAGAAAGGAAAAGGCAGGTGTAACACTAGGAGGCTGAAGGGTGCTCCGAACTTAAACTCCACCTTCTTCCCTTATCCAGGCCCTGCAGCTCCCCCAGGGAGGATCCCGAGCCTCTGCTCCTGGTGTGGTGCTCTACAATGGACTTGCCTAGCCTTTGGGGAACTGAGCGTCTGGTAGTAGCATCTGATCATTTTCTGAATGACTCTTCCCTCCCTCCCCCCCACCCCGTGTAGCCCTGGATGTCCTGGACCAGGCTGGCCTCAAACTCACAGAGATCCACCGGCCTCTGCCTCCTGAGTGCTGGGATGAAAGGTGTGTGCCACCTCTCCCACTTGTGACTCTTCTTACAAGAAGAGGTGTTGTTCCTCTTCTTACACTATATATATATATACATACACACATACACACATACACACATACACACATATATACATATATACATATATACATATATACATATATACATATATACATATAT